>NW_024882915.1:0-169203 GCF_019059575.1 Amphibalanus amphitrite
TAATTGTGATCACTCTGTGAGCCCCAAAATATGGCCTGAGATGCAGCGTTTCCTTGTATGATCAACCGTGTTTCCATATGTTTTGGTTCGCGAATGGGCTCAAGCTTTATGCAAAAATCACAGCAACATCTGATGGTGTGAAAAACGAATATATTTATTTTTGCACAAAAATGAGCCCTGTTTCAAAACAGTTTAGCAAGTAAGTTAATGAATGATTCTGCAGGTGCAGTAAAGCCCCAGCCAAAAACAATACAGAAAGAAGTAGGCATTTTGCCAAGTGCTGCCCTCCCATTCTGCTAACACAACTCAACACTATCATGAACCCAGCATTGGTAATTTTATGGTCAAATCAAGCTACCACTTCAAAGCATTACCAACACATGGAAAATCAAATCAAGGGTGTATGCCTACATGAAATTTTAACTATAGTTTCAAAGGCAAAAACACTAACAGTAGGTATCTAACTATTGAACAATTTAACTGAAAGGAGTACCTAACAGTAAAACCTGCCAAAAAAAAAAATCCATAACATCAGTGTTATTCAGCCTAGCATGGTTGCAGTATGCCTGCCCTTCCCACAGGTCAGTCTAGATAAGGTAAGAGGTGACCCATCAATATCCAGACAGGAATAAGGTATTGTGCATTAGGTACCTACTCTGGTGCATAGTGCATATCAGCATAAAATTCAATAATTTTAATAACAGCTTAACAAATACAGCATGTCCAATTGTCATCATATGTGCCAGCATTATGCTGAGGGCTGTTCGGGTCCCTGCAGCATAGATCTGTGCTGCGTGCGTCATACTTGGGTGACGTCAACGCCTGGCTCCGCCACTCTCCGCCGGCACGCCGCGGCCGAGCGTCGCTGCAGCCTATTTCAAACGCGGCGAACCGTTGCGCGGTTTGGACTGGTGATTGTCGCTCAAATAACGTTTAAATTGCGTTCAAATGTGGTTAATAGCAATGTGCCACCGAAAAGAGTGATAATGATACCCAAAAAACAACATACAAACCGCTTGCAATAAGAAATATCGGACGGTAAACTTTAATCCGCGCCACTTTCGCCTCCTGCAGCACCGAATTTCGTGCTGCAGGAAAACGAAGCATGCTTCAGTAGGTGACGTCACACAGCCGGTGACGCAGTGGTGTGGGCGGGACTAACGGGCGACGAAGTCCTCACTGCGCATGCGTGCTGCAGCATATTTCATTTTGGCTGCGCAGCCGAACAGCCCACTGGTAAAAGTGTGATGCAGAGTGGCTTCCTTCTCATGAGTCACATCCATTGTTGCTACCATATGACTGCAACTAAAGAAAGCTCTCCTACTCCTGAGAATACAGACAGAATCGAGCAGCAGGATCAGATTCAGGTTCTAGTGCCAAACAGTGTGCTTCAGCCCAATATGACAAAGGGCTGCTTGCTTAGACCCAGTAAATGGTATGACACCCTGTGGCATGATTTGTAACGCTACCAGTAAAGGATGCCTATGCTACAGCATCCAGTAAGGTGATGTCACAGCCAGGAGTCGACTCCCTACAACATGCTGCCAGTACTAGTACAGAGAAGTGCCCAGTGGCACAGGGAACAGGCTGCAGCCCCTGGCGCGGGTGAGGGGCTCGCTCAGACCCAGTGCGGGCCGCAGAGTGCCAGTACAGCCTCAGCCCTCAGGGGTGCGGTGCGCTCACCTCCGGGCGTGGTGGAGAAGATGGTGCCGCCGGGCGTGGAGCTGTAGTCGTGCGGCAGCTCGCTGACGTGGCCCAGCTGCACGCTCCTCGTGGGGATGTTTTGGCTCATCGACTGGCGGGCCATCGGAGAGGCAGACATTTTGCAGACGAATCAGCGGCGACCAGCGACGGCGACGTGTCTCACAGCGGGCTCACAGCCTGGGCGGTCGGCGGTCTCTGCTCCACAGGAACGGCGACCTAATGCACGTAAAGTCAGCGCAGCAACGCAAAATCGCGAGGAGCGACCTGAAAACACGACAGACCCGCCTCTCCGAAACAACGTAAACAGCAACAAATACGGTCAGCTACTGCGCCACTACTGTTACAGCTGCGTATTTGTTGTAGCGAATATAACATGTGACGACTTTTGTGCGCAGTTTCTGTAAATGTAAATATAAATCGATCCAACTTTAAAAAAAAATTGCCTGAATTTTTAAAATTGACATAATGTTTTAAAATCTTATCAAGCAAATTAAAAACAAAAAAACAACAAAAATTATAGTCCCTGCTAATCCTTGAATTAGACATGCCATTTTTCATGGAATTTAGGACCATAACTCCCTTATTTACAATCAGTAAAATCATAAGCGAGCGAGACCTCGACTCACGGCGTTTTTGTGGCGATTTTGTGGCGTTTTCTGTCCCAAAAAGTCTAAGTGAAGTATTGTGCATGCGTGAGCGGAATCTAATCAGGAATGCTCTGCAGCAATTAACAAAATACTTCCGGTTCTTTGGCTCGCTATTTTGGAAAGTGGCTGCTCTAATCACAAACACTTAAAATATTTTGTTTACCAAGTAGGATAACATTTTAATCGTTTTAACTTATTGTGAATCATTTTTCATTTTTGTATTTATCAATTTTTTACTTATTTTACCATTTTTCAAGTTATGCAAAAAGTGTTTTTGATCAAAGACAGCGCCTCAGAGTCTCCAAACATCCTACTTCCGGCAGCGCGTCGCGGTAGAGGGTTGGTCCGCTTCCCCTCCGTCAGTATATTGTTAATTGGGCCTAGCCAAGGCTAGATTCCTCTCAGAGCCAGAGGTGAGTTAATGTAACTTAAATTATTGAGTTGTTTGGTGAGTTGTTTTTGTTTGTTTCCAGAGATCAGTTTGGGTAACTACGAGGCGAAGATCATAAAATTGATTGGTCAACAAATAGACTTTTGATCACCATATATGGGCATAAATGCAGCCCTCGCTTCTCAGTTGGGGAAACTACGATGCGAACATAAAAATAGATTGGTCAATAAATGGACTTTTGATGACCATATATGGGCGTAAGTGCGGCCCCCGCTACTAAGGGCTAAAAATGGTATAACAAGCCGGTACTTGCGGTGTTTGGAAGCAAACAAAATTTGCGCACCGTTCCCCAATTCAGTGTAAAATTTTGCGACCATCTCTTAGTCCCTTGCTCAGAAGTAAAAAATCTCGGACTTGTCTTCGACCACACCTTTAGTTGGAATTCGCATATCACGCTCGTTAGTAAACGCTGTTTCTGAGTCCTAACTGGTCTGTCACATCTGAGGCACAGCCTGCCAGCCGGTGTTCTAGCCACTCTAGTAAATGCTCTGGTCCTGTCTCAGATCCGCTACTGCCTGGCAGTGTACGGTAACGGCTCGCAGCTCAATACGTCTAGGATTAAAAAAATATTAAACTTCTCCGCTAAAGTCATTTTCGGCTGCAAAAAATACGACCATGTATCAGACTTAAAGGAAATAGTTCACTTTCACGAAATTATTTTTTTGCAACGATTTATTATTTTTTATGTTCAAAATAATCAGCAAAGAAAATAAAACCTTTTTATAACAAAATATTTTTTTTCTTTATTTTGATATAGGAAGAACTTTTCAGTTTCTGTAAGGCACACGCGATCCAGTATGAAAAGAGCATGGGTCCCGAAAATTCTTCAGAAACAGAGAAATTATCGCAGCCACCGGCATTTGGGCGATCTGCTCGATCTGATAATGTTCCCCTGAATGTTCTAATTGATCAGTACGAGAATTTCTCTAGAGTTCTCGTAGATAATTTCTCTAGTTTCTGAAGAATTTTCGGGACCCATGCTCTTTTCATACTGGATGGAAATATATGCAAGGCACACATCCTCAACGCAAGACACCTTTTTCGGGACGAGAAATAGAATATCTTTGCCTAGGGTGATCGTTGGGCTGTAAAAGCTCCTGATTTATGCTCGTCTCAGCCCAAGCTACGGAACTGCTATTCCAGTTCAAAACCCATGTTAAAAAGTGAACTATTTCCTTTAAACCAACGGCGTGGCTGGCTGTCAGCTGCGGATCTAGGCAGGTTCCACACAATCACTCTCACTCACAAAGTTCTCCGTTCTGGCAAACCAGACTCGCTCGCCTGTGTGCTCCGGACTGTGGGTGATGTGCACGAGCGACCCACAAGACAGGACAGTGACCTCTTTGTCGCTCGATCCCGAACTGAAATGGGGAGGCGCCGCTTTTCGATCCGTGCACCTGCCCCCTATAACACGCTACCACTAAACCTTCGCCACCTCCCAGGTGCCCCCTTCTCAAGGCAGTTGAAATGTTCCCTTAGGAGAAACGCTGGGGCGAGCCGAGATCCTTTGCGGAGATAAGTCCGGAGGCTGATGAGTGAGTGCATTTTAGAGTGTGAGACGTGTGTATGAGGCTTGTCCTCCTGTTTTTATTCCCTTTTTAATCTGTTGACGATGGGTAGGAATAGCCTGAAGCTTATTTGGGATTGCCCAAATACGTGGATATGAATATGAATATCGCGTCCACTTATCGGAAAGAAAAGGCTTCCATTTTCCACTAGGAATTAGTGTGATTTGATTAAATTCAGCTAATTGACTCAAAAAAGGCAATAGGAAAATGGCTTTTCTGGGTATTAGTATATATTGGGTCTGAGTGGACAATTGTGACGCTGTTGATATAAATATGTAACAGCAAAAATTTTAGGTTTTAGGTTGGTAGGTTGTAGGTAAATAGGTAAGGTTAGGTCAGTTTTGATTATGTTTTTTCTTTTATTTGCAAGACATAAGTATCATTTTTGGATTCAGGATGTCAAATTATGTAATAATATGAAAATTTTGTCTTTTAACAGTCACTCGGGCTCAATGTATACTTTTACCCTTTTCTGCAGGTTCTGGGCGTCACAATTAGCTGGCCATTCAATAAATGGATTGGTGTTTTGAAAGAAAATTGTTAAAAGATTTAATGATATGTGTTTGTATGACTGTGTGTGTCTGTGTGTGTGTATACTGAAGTGTGCACCCAGTGTTTATGTGTCCATATTACATGAAATCATGATCTGAGAATCTTTTACCAAAAATTCAGTCAAAAAAACAAGTAAATTCAGCTTGCCTAAAACTCAATTATTTTAGATGACCTAGGTTGACCTTGACCCTGACCTCGACATCTGTACGTCATCAGACAACATGTTCCATGATAGGTGGGAGGTAAGACTGGCAAAAAAGGCCGAAATCAAGGTGTCAAAAGCTCACAAGGCCCATAGCCAAAGCAAGATGTTGAGAATTGGTCATTTGGGTCATGACATGACCTGGAAAACAAGGTCATATCTCTGAAATCAAAAACCACAGAAACTTGAAATTTTCAGTGGACATCAAGAAAGGATAGAGGAGCAGCTATACCAAAAATCAGGCTTCTAGCTCTAAAAATGTTGAGTGCAGTGCAGAGCAGAAAGACTACCTGGGGGTGGGTGGCACCCCCCCCCCCATGTGTGGGCGAGGGTAAACACATAATACATGAGAAAAGCTTCACTGATTGTGCTGAAAGGTAGCCTGTAGCCTTCACTACCACCTATATAGGGGGCATTCCACGATAGATCGGCCAAAAATAGATAAAATTTACACCCTCATATTTTATTTTTTGCTTAAAATTGGTCTACTGTTTTGTGATGGGCAGGGAACCCAGCTGTGGCAAGGATTTTTTCCTTCGAACAACGGTTTCCGAGATATAGCCTCGGGCAGTTCCTGGAGGTCACACTGCAACCCTATGTTTGGCGGCTTATAACTCAGAAACTATTGGTTTTCTACGGTAAAAACTTTATATAGTTCAACTCGCAATCAACCAACAAACGTTTTGGCTATCTCGCATTTTCGATTTTTGAAAATTTTGATCACGTGACATCTTGACCTTTTTTTCGAAGAGTGACCTTGATATTTTCCCAACTGAAAGTCGCAATTATGTCTGATGACGATTAAAGCCTTATCAATTGTCATTCATATGCGCAAATAAAAAAGTGGCTTTCGGCCTGCGTTGACCTCAGGTCAGGTCATTTTTATGACCTTCCCATTATTACGAGCGGGAGCGACAGCGAGATCTCGAGAACAAAGCAAAATAGTGACAAGTGGTAAACGGCACAAAGTACACATGGATAAGGTCTACAATTTTTAAGGAGGTCATTTTCAGGTCAGGTCAAAGATGACGTCACAGGGGTAAAAAGAAAGTCTAAATAGCGGCACTACATATATATGAAGTTTTTCTCGAATAACTTTCAAAGTATCCCAGCTATGAACAAACTAATAGCACCATCGTGATCCTCTCGTCGATCCGCATCGAAACATGTGTATGTTGACCTGGAAAGGTCAAGGTCAAAAGTTGACCTTAGGTCACGTGACCTTAAGGTCATCATATATATCATTCGATGGGCCTTGACGAGCTGAATACAATGAGCCTATCCGCGCGGCTGTATCTCAAACCTGTAAGGAGTTATTAGCAAAAAAAACATTTGGTGACCTTTGATGACGTCACATGACCCAAGAGCAACGTCACAGTTGACCAAGAGCAAAAAAGGTCTCAAGGTAGTCAAAGTTAGTCGTATATGAAGTCACTCATGGTATATTAGGCAATTCCGACGCGTTTTAGTGTAAAAACAAGGGAGCTGATTTTTTCCCCAATTGACTTATAATGGGGTGGTCAAGAAATTGACCTGATCTTAGGTCATCGGTATTGAAATTCAAAACGAACTGGCGCTAGGCGAAAGCAAACACAATGGTGCCTGTTCCACGTCTCTTTCTTTATTAGATCAAAAGGTACAGCCAAAAGGCTATTTTGACTTCCTTTTTACCCCTGTGACGTCATCTTTGACCTGACCTGAAAATGACCTGCGTAAAAATTGTAGACCTTATCCGTGTGAATCCTGTACCGTTTACCGCTTGTCGCTATCTTGCTTTATTCTCGGAGATCTCGCGTCGCTCCCGCTCGTAATAATGGACAGGTCATAAAAATGACCTGACCTGAGGTCAACGCAGGCCGAAAGCCACTTTTTTTATTTACGCATATGAATGACAATTGATAAGGCTTTAATCGTCATCAGACATAATTGCGACTTTCAGTTGGGAAAATATCAAGGTCACTCTTCGAAAAAAAGGTCAAGATGTCACGTGATCAAAATTTTCAAAAATCGAAAATCCGAGATAGCCAAAACGTTTGTTGGTTGATTGCGAGTTGAACCATATAAAGTTTTTACCATAGAAAACCAATAGTTTCTGAGTTATAAGCCGCCAAACATAGGGTTGCACGTGACCTCCAGGAATTGCCTGAGGCTATATCTCGGAAACCGTTGTTCGAAGAAAAAAATCCTTGGCACAGCTGGCTTCCCCGCCCATCACAACCCATTAGACCAATTTTAAGCAAAAAATAAAATATGAGGGTGTACGGCTTTGGTCGATCTATCGTGGAATGCCCCATAGCGTTGTTCTATGCCCAGGCCGGACCAGGTTGAAAAAGCTTTGGGCACTGTCTGATGTCCCAAAAGCACCTCCATGGGGCGCCACATGTATCATCTGGATGCAGGATGTCATACTGTAAGAATATACAAAATTTATGTCTGGAAAGTGAATCAGACTTCTGAATATCGACCTTTTATTGTTCTAAGCTGCTGCGTTTCACATGATGAGTCATTTAGTCAGTTCTGCTACTGACTGCTCTGAAGACACTCGACTTCTGATGGCCGTGGTGTGGCCGGAGGGCTGTCTCCTGCCGCTCTCTACCTCTCTGACTGTGTTTGGCACCCCCGCAGATGGACTGCTCGCCACCAGAGCAGAATTGGAACGGACGGAGCAGTCTGCAGAGACGGCCGGGCAGCGTCTGTCCGCAGTCTGCAGACGGCTGAACTGCGTCTGTCCGCGGGCTGCAGACGGCCGAACTGCGTCTGTCCGCGGGCTGCAGACGGCTGAACTGCGTCTGTCCGCGGTCTGCAGACGGCTGAACTGCGTCTGTCCGCGGTCTGCAGACGGCTGAACTGCGTCTGTCCGCGGGCTGCAGACGGCCGAACTGCGTCTGTCCGCGGGCTGCAGACGGCTGAACTGCGTCTGTCCGCGGTCTGCAGACGGCTGAACTGCGTCTGTCCGCGGTCTGCAGACGGGTGAACTGCGTCTGTCAGCGGTCTGCAGACGGCTGAACTGCGTCTGTCCGCGGTCTGCAGACGGGTGAACTGCGTCTGTCAGCGGTCTGCAGACGGCTGAACTGGCACCTTACTGGATCGGATGAGACTGTAAGATTCATTAGAACGGCGAGGCCCACAGCCATACACACATCGGCGCCGCAAACGCCCGTACGTACTCGGCGGCGGCATCGTGTAAACCCATGACTCATATGAAACACCCAGTGACACCTAGCGGTCGGCCAGACATTGCACTGACGTGGAAGTGACTACAGGCGGCGGCGCCCCACGAACTGCACCCTTCCCTTTGCTGACAAACCATCACAGAGGGAACATCTTTGTGCTGCCTGCCGACGATTGCAGATTGCCACTAGGAGCAAATAAGGTGGGTCGTATCCTGCATTTCCGCTGCCGCCCTACTGGCCGCCACGACCGACTGGCCCTAGGACAGGGTTGCGCGTCGGCCATTATTGTTCAGGCCAGAGCTCTCCAACGGCCGACAGTATCACAGACCGTATACGCAGTTATGCTCGTGCCCCATTTCAGGGAGTTACGATTTATGCTGCCACCAGACTGCTAGCCTCGCATTTTGTTGTGTTCATAGACCTGTCCACGTGCATGACCTAATGTCTCTGTGCACCCAAGGCTAAGCCACCCTGACGCCATCTTGGCGGGAGCGACCAGCAATCGTGTGACCTCTGCCCAGCGATCGCGTGATCGTGACGTCAGCGGTAGGTGTGGACACCTCCTGCGCTGGTGGCGCCGCGGCGGCAGCGACAGCAACTGCTGGTAGCCACGTGGCCGCCAGCGGCGCAGGCGCGGGCGTGTCACGTAACCGTCACTGCGCCGTGAGGCGGCCCGGTGACTCATCCGCCGTGACGTCAGCTGACCGTGACCGTGGCGTAGCGGCCTTTGGCCCGGCGCCCGGACCGCAGGTCCGCAGCTGATCGGGGGTCGTCTTGCACCGGGTCTGCAGCGGGCCATCTGGACTGGAGTCAGGTCACTGCTGGCCGTATGCCACTCTGTGGGTGCAAGAATGACTGCATGCTGCATTGCCGCCACGGGCATGTCCACTGATCGTCACACCTACACCGGAACTCGCGCCTATCTGCCTCTCACCGGTCCGGTGACCGTCGCACTCCCACTGAACTCATCTGTCCGCTGGCAGTGTGTAAGGTACTGAGAAACTTGTCCATCGACGCAGCCTGTATTAAGTCCCGGCACCGACTGACCGGCTCGGCTCACCGGCCGGTTGCGATCGTCCGCCGTGTGCCCGAGGCGCCGGACGTGCACAGCGGTCAGCGTCCACACAGGGACGCGTCAAGGGTGTGCACAGATGTCAGTGCACACAGACAGGCCGCCAGCCTTCACCAAGTCCCTACACTGCCCTTCCCGAAGAAAATGAGCCATTACGCTGCACACCAACACACAACTATGTAAAAAAATAATCAGTTTGTTTCCGCAATCGGCCCAACCGGCGATGACCAGCTTCGCTAGCACCAGACTCCGCCGGTACGGACGTTAACTGTTTCGCAGCCGTCAGCCCGCCGCTATCGGGGGGCACCGCCACTTCGACACAATCATCGCCTGATGGCGCAGGCGCCTTCGCTAATGGCACCCGCGTGCCCAGTCACAGAAGTTTCCACCGGCAGCCGCCGTGCGGCAGGATCCAGTCCGGGTAAGCAGGTCGGCGGTCGCTGGGAGGCGGAGCTCGACATTCTGAGCAGAGGCGCGTGCAGCTGGGTCGGCGGCGTCGGCTCCTCTGCAGCCGCACTCCTGGTTCGGCCACGGTCTCCGCTGCACCAGTAGTCATCGCAGGAAGTTCTGTAACCGTGTTTCCGTTTAGTCTACGTCTCAACTGATCAGTATGCCATCGCCATATCCTGCCGTCCTCTAGCTCGATCGCGTACGGTACTGGCCCGTCGACACCAACGACCACTCCAGCAGCCCATGGCGACCCAACACCGTAGTTTCCAAAAATAAAAAACACGAGATATGACACACCAAATCTTCTTTCAGATCTTACCTTGCTGTCATGATTTCCTTCTGTTTCACCTGATGCTCAGTCACTCCCTTCCGCATGTCCGGGTGAAGGAGATCCAGCCGGCTCCGGATGCTGCGTCCAACCATGAGCTCTGAGGGATAAACTGAGGTCGTGCTGTGAGGTGTGATATTCTGATAGCGCAGCCAACGAGACAAAGCATCTTCCCAGTTGTCGTCAGACCTCTGCAAGGCAAGCTTGACATCACGCACAGCATGCTCAGCCAGTCCGTTGCCTTGGCT
Organism: Amphibalanus amphitrite; assembly: GCF_019059575.1. Lineage (NCBI taxonomy): Eukaryota > Metazoa > Arthropoda > Thecostraca > Balanomorpha > Balanidae > Amphibalanus > Amphibalanus amphitrite. Next base: position 10,396 of record NW_024882915.1, read on the forward strand.
GTGGCGAGGTTCTTTCGTCCTGTGATGTCTGCCATTTCCCTGCATAAAACATTGAAACTCGGATGAGGTGAATGATGTGGCGTTGTCAGTCACAACCGTGTCTGGTAATCCCCATCGGGAACACATTTCCCAGCCTAGTAATCGTCGACTTGGAGCTGACAGTGGTGCAGCACTCTGCCTCAATCCACTTAGAATAAGCGTCTACCAAGATCATCACGTACCTTCCTTTCGTGGGCTCGGCAAAGTCGATGTGTATCCGTGACCAGGCACGATCCGGCCAGGGCTACATGCGGAGGGCAGCGCGATCAGGTGCTGGCCTGCTCTCCTGGCATGCCCGACACAGGCTCCCGACACGCTCGATGACCTTGTCCATGTGCGGCCACCAGACGCAGCCTCTTGCTAGAGCCTTCATGCGACGTACTCCAGGTTGCGCCACGTGGAGCTCGGCCAAGATCGCTTTACGTGCCCTGCTCGAAATAACGACTCGGTGACCCCTTATGAGCACGCCGCAGCATACGGACAATTCCAGCCGTTTACCAGCAATGCAGACAGTTCCGAGTCCGTGCTGATTGGCCGGCCACCCCTTTTGGACAAGACGCTTCACTCAGGACAGCACTGGATCCCGTGATGTCAGCACCGCTGTGAGAATTTGCTTGGCTCTGGAGACTTCGGCCAAGGATGCACACCTCATGTCCGGCAGCGGCCGTGCAGCAATGTCAGGTGGTGTATGGTACTGAGAGACTTGTCCATCGACGCAGCCTGTATTCGGTCCCGGCACCGACTGACCGGCGCGGCTCACCGGCCGGTCGCGATCGGCCACCGTGTGCCCGAGGCGCCGAGCGTGCACAGAGGTCAGCATCCACGCAGGGCCGCGGCAGGGGTGTGCACAGATGTCAGTGCACACAGTAGGCCGCCAGCCGGCACCAAGTCCATACACAGTGACACTCACAGGTCCGCTGACCGTCGCACTTCCCCGGCCCGCTGGCTGGAAGCGCCCTCCTCTGCCCGCTGGCAGTGACACTCAACGGTCCGCTGACCGTCCACTTCCTCGGGCCCCTGGCTGGAAGCGCCCTCCTCTGCCCGCTGGCGGTAACACTCAACGGTACGCTGACCGTCCCACTTCCCCGGCCCGCTGGCTGGATGCGACCTCTGCCCGCTGGCGGTGACACTCAACGGTCTGCTGACCGTCCTACTTCCACGGCCCGCTGGCTGGAAGCACTCTCCTTTGCCCGCTGACAGTGACACTCACCGGTCCGCTGACCGTCCCACTTCCGCGGCCCGCTGGCTGGAAGTGGCCTCCTCTGCCCGCTGGCAGTGACACTCAACAGTCCGCTGACCGTCCCACTTCCACGGCCCGCTGGCTGGAAGCCCCCTCCTCTGCCCGCTGGCAGTGACACGCAACGGTCCGCTGACCGTCCCACTTCCACGGCCCGCTGGCTGGAAGTGCCCTCCTCTGCCCGCCGGCAGTGACACTCAACGGTCCGCTGACCGTCCCACTTCCACGGCCCGCTGGCTGGAAGCGCCCTCCTCTGCCCGCTGGCAGTGACACTCAACGGTCCGCTGACCGTCCCACTTCCACGGCCCGCTGGCTGGAAGCGCCCTCCTCTGCCCGCTGGCAGTGACACTCAACGGTCCGCTGACCGTCCCACTTCCACGGCCCGCTGGCTGGAAGCCCCCTCCTCTGCCCGCTGGCAGTGACACTCAACGGTCCGCTGACCGTCCCACTTCCACGGCCCGCTGGCTGGAAGTGCCCTCCTCTGCCCGCTGGCAGTGACACACAACGGTCCGCTGACCGTCCCACTTCCACGGCCCGCTGACTGGATGCGCCCTCCTCTGCCCGCTGGCAGTGACACTCAACGGTCCGCTGACCGTCCCACTTCCACGGCCCGCTGGCTGGAAGCGCCCTCCTCTGCCCGCTGGCGGTGACACACACCGGTCCGCTGACCGTCCCACTTCCCCGGCCCACTGGCTGGAAGCGCCCTCCTCTGCCCGCTGGCAGTGACACTCAACGGTCCGCTGACCGTCCCACTTCCACGGCATGCTGGCTGGAAGTGCCCTCCTTTGTCCGCTGGCAGTGACACTCACCGGTCCACTGACCGTCCCACTTCTACGGCCCGCTGACTGGAAGCGCCCTCCTCTGCCCGCTGGGTCTGACACTCACTGGTCCGCTGACCGTACCCATTCCGCGGCACGCTGGCTGGATATGGAGCAGCGCCCACTGTCACCGGTCCGCTGACCATACCATACCTGTCTGCTGTCTGTCACGTCTCCCTTACTAACCTGCTGGAACCCATACTCACCGGGTCGTCAAACGGTCCACTTTCTCGAGCCCACCAGCCGGTTGCCGCCGGGGGCTCTGCTGGACTAAGTAGACCGCAGAACTGGGCCAGCCTCCCCCCAGCACCAACTACCGATGAGTCACCTATTCATTCGACTAACGTCAGGGGCGACTTACAGGTCCCCGTGCCGCTGCGGCAGCGGCGGTGAAATCAGCCGCCATTCCTTCTCTCAACGCCGAAACAGGATTACCGACTAACCTTCAGAGCCGCCGCGGCGCCCGCACCGGCCCGCGCAGAATGAACGATGATGCACCGACCGGCCGCCGCCGTGTGGCGTGTCAACAGTCTGCCTCGCCCGTGCCTGTCCCATCTGCACCATGCGCGATACCGCTCCCCGAGCTGGGTCTACTCGGCTCGTCACAGCGTTCCCGACAGCCGTCTCGCAGGCGCCGCGCTCAAAGCTGCAGCAGCAGCCCGGACACCACCGACTGGGCAAGCCAAGACACCGCCGGCAGCTCCGAGTGCTCCTCTAGCTCCGCCGTCGCATCACCGCGCGGCCACAGGCGGTCTCGGACGTCATTATCCCTCACCCCTCGACGTCGCTGCCTCCCCACCGGAACGGTCGGTTTCCTTACTTTCGGCACCGTCCCCTCCACCTCCTGCCAGCCCCCTCCTCCCCGTGGCCTGAAACTGCCCACCGTCAGTGCCACCGCATTTCGCGCGCTCGCCGCGCGCACCTCGGTAGTGTCGGTGGCCGAGGTAGTCTTTCCCCGCCTACCTCCCTCCGCCAGCCTCCGCGGTCAGCCGAGGTACCCGCCGTTCACCCCGGCCGGTTACCTGCGTGGTGTCCCGGCGATCGCGACCTCTACGGCCTAATTTTCCCATACATTTGGCAATTTCTTTGGCGTCTTTCAGCGGGAAATCACGGCACTGACCCTATGCAGGACGCTGATCGACAGAGGGCGTGAAAGGAGTCGAGACCGAGTCGCGCCAAAAGAAAATTGGTATATTAAGGTTACTCGTATCACCGATCGCCGAGCACGTGCTAATGGCACCTTACTGGATCGGATGAGACTGTAAGATTCATTAGAACGGCGAGGCCCACAGCCATACACACATCGGCGCCGCAAACGCCCGTACGTACTCGGCGGCGGCATCGTGTAAACCCATGACTCATATGAAACACCCAGTGACACCTAGCGGTCGGCCAGACATTGCACTGACGTGGAAGTGACTACAGGCGGCGGCGCCCCACGAACTGCACCCTTCCCTTTGCTGACAAACCATCACAGAGGGAACATCTTTCCCCACCTCCTCCCCACTCCCCCACTATTACATTATCTTCCCTCCCAACCCATTGTCTCCTCCTTTCATCAGTCCGTCTCGTCTTTCAGCGGGTCTTTCAGCGGGAAATCACGGCACTGACCCTATGCAGGACGCTGATCGACAGAGGGCGTGAAAGGAGTCGAGACCGAGTCGCGCCAAAAGAAAATTGGTATATTAAGGTTACTCGTATCACCGATCGCCGAGCACGTGCTAATGCGTCTGTCCGCGGTCTGCAGACGGCTGAACTGCGTCTGTCCGCGGTCTGCAGACGGCTGAACTGCGTCTGTCCGCGGGCTGCAGACGGCCGAACTGCGTCTGTCCGCGGTCTGCAGACGGCTGAACTGCGTCTGTCCGCGGTCTGCAGACGGCTGAACTGCGTCTGTCCGCGGGCTGCAGACGGCCGAACTGCGTCTGTCCGCGGGCTGCAGACGGCTGAACTGCGTCTGTCCGCGGTCTGCAGACGGGTGAACTGCGTCTGTCAGCGGTCTGAGGATATCGTCCGGCCGCCGACCCAGCCGCGCGGTGACTCAGGTACGACACGCGCCGCGCGGAGCCGCGGCTCTCATTTGTGGTCTCAGTGATGACTTACCCAGTCAGTTCTGCTACTGATCGCTTTGACGACGCCCGACTCCTGATGTCGCCCAGTGGTCCCGGTGTCCCCGACCGTTGGTCGGCCCGTCTGACCCGTCCCCCTCTCTGCGGCCCTCCCTGCAGACACCGCGGCAGAGGCTACGCCGGCCCTGTATGGACCGGGCAGAGACTACACCGGCCCTGTATGGACCGGGCAGAGACTACACCGGCCCCGGAGGGACCGGGCAGAGGCTGCCAGCCGCGGCGGTGACTACGCCGGCCGTGTACTGCCGCCACCAGGGACCGATGGATGCTACCCTGGAGGACCCGCCGGGCGCCGGGCGGAACTATCTGTTCTGACTGCCGCGTGCTCAGGTACGTACTACCTTCGGGAGCGGCGAGCCGTGCCGTATTGAAGATTGAAGAGCGACATTACTTAGCTGCCATCTTAACCTCGCACGCATTGTTTTTATTTTAGAATGGTGCAGTTAAAATCAGCAAACGTAAGGGTGAGCTAATTGCCTGTTACGTTCAATGAGTACCGGACGGTGTGTGGCGCCGCTGTTGATCTGTGTACCTCCGCTGTGATGATTTCCACCAGTCAGTTCTGCTACTGAGGCGCTGTGACGACATACGACTGCTGACGGGGCCGGTCAGTCCGCCGGCCCTGCCCGCCCCGAGTCCGGCTGACGGCGCCTCCCTGTGTTCCAGACGGGTCCGAGCTGGCGCCTGCCGGAGACCGGGGGCGGACCGCCGACCCCCGGCGGGGCACCGGGCCGAGCTGGCGGCTGACGGGCGCCGTGAGCGGCTCCCACTGCAGCCGGTGGCGGACGGCCGCCGGCGCTCCGGTCCTAGCCCGCGTGTGCCGCCGCGCGCAGCGGGAGCCGCCGCGCGGAGAGGACTGTGCCGACTGCAGGGGGCGGCACTGCGGCCACTGCGTGCTGTGAACTCCGGCGGCCGTGTGCCGCAGCCAGGGCTGTGCTGTGACCACTGTGCTGTAGGTGGGCGGTGTGCCGCGGCCAGGGCTGTGCTGTGACCACTGTGCTGTAGGTGGGCGGTGCTGTGATCACTGTGCTGTAGGTGGGCGGTGCTGTGACCACTGTGCTGTAGGTGGGCGGTGTGCTGTGACCACTGTGCTGTAGGTGGGCGGTGTGCCGCAGCCAGGGCTGTGCTGTGACCACTGTGCTGTAGGTGGGCGGTGTGCCGCAGCCAGGGCTGTGCTGTCACCACTGTGCTGTAGGTGGGCGGTGCTGTGATCACTGTGCTGTAGGTGGGCGGTGTGCCGCAGCCAGGGCTGTGCTGTGACCACTGTGCTGTAGGTGGGCGGTGTGCTGTGACCACTGTGCTGTAGGTGGGCGGTGTGCCGCAGCCAGGGCTGTGCTGTGACCACTGTGCTGTAGGTGGGCGGTGTGCCGCAGCCAGGGCTGTGCTGTCACCACTGCCCTGTGACGGCTGTGACAGTCCCTAGGCTCGGCAGTGGGGTTGTTATGTACTTTGGTGATGCGCTGGCCGCTACAATTTACCGCTGCCAAGGGCAGAACGTCACATGGCAGCTGTAGCCACTTTGTAATGAAAAGGTTCAGTTATGTGCGTGTGTTTCTGCTGTCTTCTGTTCAATATATCGTCTACGTAATCAATACCGGTTTTAACCAGTTTCGTAGGTTTCGCTGGCACAGGCAGTACACCGGGCTATTCTTTAACCCCGATTTCAGTGTATTTTACCATACAGATCGAGTGAGTGTGACCTTTGGCGACACTAACTGCCCAGCGGTCAGCCTCGGCCGATCATACACAACACACGGGCACAGGAACGAGCGTGAGGCGCGTCCAACACATCCGACATATACATACTGGATGCTGATCAATCAATCGACGTTAACTGCATGATGCATGACATTGTTTCACTGACCCGCGTGCTGGATGGAGACACTAATTTATAATTTTCGGAGACGTCTTTTTTCGTTTTATTCGAACGTCTCCCCCCTCACTCTAACGGGTCAGTGGACAACAGCGGAGCATATAATTTAAGTACGTCCTCGCCAGCGAGGTTTTATCCGCATAGCAGTAACGAACACCCGACTGGCTGCCGGTGCCCTCGGTGTCCCCTCATTACGTGGTCGGGCTCGCCAGCATGCTGCCGTGACCGCTGTCCGTACCAGCGCTACCAGCGCCCTCTTTCCCACTCCTAGCCTGGTCGCCAGCGCCATCTGCAGACGGCGGCCGCCGCCGACTGGCCAGCGGCGTCGGCAGCGGCTCGTAGGTGGCCGCCGCCGCCAGTGACGTCACCAGGGTAGGCCGTGACGTCACCGGCGGCCGGGTGACCTGGTCAGGCCGCAGGTAACCCTCCGTGAGGTCGTTGATCTTTTGAACTGAGGTCCAGCTGCCGGCAGAGAGAAAGGAATCGGTGATCTAATGTAGCTTCAGCGACCACTGGTTCTCGATGAGTCCCCTCAGACCCAGTCCCCAGACCCAGTCCCAATCCTTCTAATCCAGTCGCCTAGCCCAGTCCTCTCCGATCCCATCTCCTAATCCAGCCTCCACTAGCACAGTCCTCTCATACACCGTCCTCTCACACACCGTCCTCTCATACACCGTCCTCTCATACACCGTCCTCTCATACACCGTCCTCTCATACACCGTCCTCTCATACACCGTCCTCTCATACACCGTCCTCTCATACACCGTCCTCTCTGACCCAGTCCCCGGACCCAGTCCCAGTCCCAGACCTCTGTGTTCCATCCTCACCTGATGTGGTTCTCGCTGCCCCGTTGTTCCTCGCCGTGGCCCGGACCGGGCTGCTCACGGCGTCCGCCGGGGGCCGCGCTGACGTCATACTGTCCGCCGTCGGCGGGCTGCCCGTGGTCCGGCCGACGGTCCGCCGTGGAGTGGCGGTCCTGCCACCTCCCGTGGTCCCACGAGGCCTCTCCGTGCCGGTGGTCCTCTCCAGGTCGGTGGTCCTCTCCGTTTCTGTGGTCCCATATAATGTGTCGATGGTCCTCTCTGTATTGATGTTCCTCTCTAGCTCGGTGCTCCTCTCCGTGTTGATAGTCCCCTGCGTGTCGGTGGTCCTCTCTCCAGAGTGCCTCCTCGTCCCAGCGGTCCCCGTCGTGTCCTCCGTGGCCGTCCTCCGCGGCGGTCGGCTGCAGCTCCAGCAGCGTCTGCGGCGCCTCCTCCAGCCGGCGCCGCAGCGCCGCCAGGATCTTGGGCAGCTCCTCCGCCAGGGAGGGCTCGGCCGAGGTCCGTCCGCTGGCGCCCGACTCTGTGACACACAGGGTGAGGGAGGGGTCGGCTGTGACACACAGGGTGAGGGAGGGGTCGGCTGTGACACACAGGGTGAGGGAGGGGTCGGCTGTGATACAGAGGGTGAGGGAGGGGTCGGCTGTGACACAGAGGGTGAGGGAGGGGTCAGCTGTGATACAGAGGGTGAGGGAGGGGTCGGCTGTGATACACAGGGTGAGGGAGGGGTCGGCTGTGATACACAGGGTGAGGGAGGGGTCGGCTGTGATACACAGGGTGAGGGAGGGGTCGGCTGTGATACACAGGGTGAGGGAGGGGTCGGCTGTGATACACAGGGTGAGGGAGGGGTCAGCTGTGATACAGAGGGTGAGGGAGGGGTCGGCTGTGATACAGAGGGTGAGGGAGGGGTCGGCTGTGACACAGAGGGTGAGGGAGGGGTCAGCTGTGATAGGTACAGGGGGTGAGGGAGGGGTCGGCTGTGATACAGGGGGTGAGGGAGGGGTCGGCTGTGATACAGAGGGGAGGGAGGGGTCGGCTGTGATACAGAGGGTGAGGGAAGGGTCGGCTGTGATACACAGGGTGAGGGAGGGGTCGGCTGTGATACAGAGGGTGAGGGAGGGCTCGGCTGTGACACAGAGGGTGAGGGAAGGGTCGGCTGTGATACAGAGGGTAAGGGAGGGGTCGGCTGTGACACACAAGGTGAGGGAAGGGTCGGCGGTGATACAGAGGGTGAGGGAAGGGTCGGCCGAGGTCAGTCCGCTGGCGCCCGGCTCTGCGGAGGAGTGGAAGGGGGAGGGGAGCAGGGAAGTCAGCCGCCCACAGAGCAGCAGGTAGCGGATGAAGAGGGCGCGGCGGCACTCGTCATGCACCGCGCCGCACACTCAAATGCTGGTTGATGATTATACGATAATGTGGAAGACGCGTTTTTCTAGTGAATTTCGATATTTGTCTGCAGCTCAGGGGCGTCGACACCGGTCCGACTTTTCCGACTAGTCTGACCACTTTTTCGACTAGGCGGTGCCCTGCTGTGGCTCGCGGGGGCCCCTGCTGCAGACCGCGGGGGCCCTACTGCGGCTCGGGGGGCCCTGCTAAAGACCGCGGGGGCCCTGCTGCGCCTCTGGGGCCCTGCTAGACACCGCGGGGCCCTGCTGCGGCCCGCGGGGTCCCCTTCTGCGGCCGCGGGGGGCCCCTGTTGGGGCTCTCGGGGGCCCTGCTGCGGCCACGGGGGCCCCTGCTGCGGCCACGGGGGCCCCTGGGGGCCCCCACCGGTGGGGGCCCCCCGAGAAAAAGTCGGACCAGTTTTCCTTACGCGTCGACGCCCCTGCTGCAGCTATTACCTATTTATATTGTTTTTTTTTTTTTTACAACTCAATACCAACTTCACGGAGAATAAGAAATGTTATAACTTGCATTGCATAGGGGAGAGTGGGGCAATGGCGGACGGTGGGTAATGCCGGCCACCCATCTCTAGTGAGTACTTTGTCCATCACTAATCAGCTGATGTTGTTTACATTTCACTTGAGCGCCATTCTAGCACGTGGTGCAAGTTTGTCACGGTAGCTCCATTATTTTCATTTTATAGCGTTAAATGTGTTTTTCGTATCTGATTTTTAATTTTAGTTGCATCTATTTGCTGACTCTGAAATGTATTAACGCATTTTCAGAAGTGCTGCTTTGCAATGACCTTCAATTAAGCCTTTCTTAGGCGACTGCTGGATGTGAGGCGTTTGCGGCGCAATGCCTTTGACTGCTTTCTTAAAATAAAGCTGACCTCGGGGTAATACCGGACACGTGTCCGGAATGACTCCACGCGGTTTTGTTTGCGACTTCTGTCGTTAAAGCTCAACGTTTCGGGTTGCTGTGTTTACGGCTGTGTTAGTTTGCTTGCTGTGTTTACGGTTGTGCTAGTTTGCTGCTCTGTTGGCGCCGCGCTGTTGTGTTGCAGCGAGTGCAGTGTTGTGTTGCAGTGCAGTGTACTGTTAACTGCTGAATACAGTTGTCGTTTCTTAATTCTCACTTAAATTTCCATCGAAAGAACGGTTTAAGGATGAATACCAGTGACGATATTTCGACTTTTGTGCTATTGCACTTAGTGGCCGGCATTACCCCTCGCTTTTTTGCACCTCCATTTTTCACCACATTTTCGCGTAGGCTCTGAATTTGTCATCAGTGATCTGAGATACTAAAACTGGGTGCTATCTGAAAGCCTATTCCTTTGGCTATAACCACAGTCAAAATCACCATAAAATAGCTTCAAATAGCCAAGCTATTGAGCAAAATGCTTATGGTGTCGCCATTGCCCCACTCTCCCCTATGTGCTACAAGGCAACGCAGAGTAGGGCACAAGTTGAGAAACATTTTATGGTGATTGGCAAATATTTTTAGGTAGTAGGTATACCTCTCTTGGAGCGTCCAATGAGTTCAATACCACCTCTTTGGATCTGGAAATGCTTTAATAAGTGAGTAGGCGTATCCCGCTGACAGTCAGCGTCTAACAGGTAGGCACTGCCGGATCCGCCACCGACTGCCTGACTGCCCCGCTGGCGGAGCCCGACTGCCCCGCTGGCGGAGTCTGACCTTGTAGAAACTCAAAGTGCGGCTGGTCGTCCGGTGGCAGCCATTTTCCTGCCAAGATGGCGTCGTAGAGCGCGTGCGCCGTCAGCTGTTGGCGCCTCAGGGGAATGTCGAGACTGAGTCGGCGGCTGCGGGGAAGGAGGGGGGGGGGGGGGGTCAGGTGCCGGAGACGGGTCAGCGTGGTGAGGTCGACAAATCAACAGAAGCGTCTGAAAGAAACAGAAGTAAGCAAACAAGTACGGCTCTCGCGAGATTAAGCGGTAGGTTTTGCACGGTAAGTTTACTCTGACCTGCTGCTGGACTGTGTCCTCCGTATACTGTCCCCGTACTGTCCTCCGTATACTGTCCCCGTACTGTCCTCCGTATACTGTCCTCGTACTGTCCCCGTACTGTCCCCGTACTGTCCCCGTACTGTCCCCGTACTGTCCCCGTACTGTCCCCGTACTGTCCCCGTACTGTCCCCGTACTGTCCGTGTACTGTCCCCGTACTGTCCCCGTCCGTACTGTCCCCGTACCTGCTGCTGGACGTGTGTCCCCCGTACTGTCCTCCGTTTACTGTCCCCGTACTGTCCCCGTACTGTCCTCCGTACTGTCCCCGTACTGTCCCCGTACTGTCCCCCGTACTGTCCCCGTACTGTCCCCGTACTGTCCCCGTACTGTCCTCCGTATACTGTCCCCGTACTGTCCCCGTACTGTCCTCCGTATACTGTCCCCGTACTGTCCTCCGTATACTGTCCCCGTACTGTCCCCGTACTGTCCCCGTACTGTCCCCGTACTGTCCCCGTACTGTCCCCGTACTGTCCTCCGTATACTGTCCCCGTACTGTCCCCGTACTGTCCTCCGTATACTGTCCCCGTACTGTCCTCCGTATACTGTCCCCGTACTGTCCCCGTACTGTCCTCCGTATACTGTCCCCGTACTGTCCTCCGTATAATGTCCCCGTACTGTCCCCGTACTGTCCCCGTACTGTCCTCCGTATACTGTCCCCGTATACTGTCCCCGTATACTGTCCCCGTACTGTCCCCGTACTGTCCCCGTACTGTCCCCGTACTGTCCCCGTACTGTCCTCCGTATACTGTCCCCGTACTGTCCCCGTACTGTCCCCGTACTGTCCCCGTACTGTCCCCGTACTGTCCCCGTACTGTCCCCGTACTGTCCCCCGTACTATCCTCCGTATACTGTCCCCGTACTGTCCTCCGTATACTGTCCCCGTACTGTCCTCCGTATACTGTCCCCGTACTGTCCCCGTACTGTCCCCGTACTGCCCCCGTACCTGCTGCTGGACGTGCGTCCTCCGTATTGCTCCGGCCGCTGGGAGTAGATGTTCAGGTGCAGTACAATCTGTCAACAAAAAGAAGGTAAAAGAAACAGAAACAGCCCAATTCAAAGGGTTCAGCGATTTTCTCTACTTCTTAGACTTCGTCCAGTTTTCTAGTAAAGCAAACCTGAACTCATCAAAAGAGCCTGAAATAGTCAGCCTGCACGTATTTGGATCATTGCAATCAGTTATTTGGTTTAGATGTGACTTGTCTGAAAATCCGTAGAATTTTGTTAAAAAGCGTTCTTGACATTGTAAAGATGCGCGCATCAATGTCTCTTGCGTGTTAGATAAATATTTCTTATGTTTGCCACCCTCTGGCTACTTTGTCGGTGACGCTGGCTATAAAGTAGGTACACATTTGTTTTGTTTCGGTTTCGGTTCGGCGCGGCGGCTCGTCGGCACTCACCTTGTGCATGTCGTCCTGGCTGGTGCCGAAGCCGTCCTCTCCGCCGTCCGGCCGGCTCCCCCGGTAGCTGCCCGTATCCTCGAGGTAGCTGGGGCTGAACCGGTGCTGTCCGCCGGGCCCACCCGGCGCGCGGCCGGCGTCCGAGTGGCCGCCGCTGTTGTCGGAGTAGCCGTTATTGTTGGAGTAGCCACCATTGTTGGGGTAGCCGTTATTGTTGTTGGAGTAGCCACCATTGCTGGTGTAGCCGTTATTGTTGTTGAAGTAACCGTTATTGTTGGAGTAGCCGTTATTGTTAGAATAGCCGTTATTGTTAGAGTAGCCGCCGTTATCGTAGTGGTCACCATTGCTGTCGTAGCCGTTATTGTTGGATTGATAGCGGTGTCTGTCATTATGGAAGTCGTTCTCCCTATTGTCTGAGTTTCGATAGCCGTCATTGTTGTGATCATCAAAATCGCTATTATAATTGTTGTTGTAGCTGTTATGCCTGTTGTTATCGTTTCTGTTGTAGCTGTTACGGTAATTGTTATTCTCCTGGCTGTTGTAGTTGGTGTTGTCATTGTTGTAGCTATTGTCGTTGTTGTAGTGATTGTTGTACACGGTATGGTCGTCGCGGTGCTGTCTGTCGAACCGGTTCCGGCCCCGGTGACCGGAACTGAGGTAGAAGTTGGACGACTGATACCTGCCGACGAGTACCGAGAATAGGGTCATCAGGTCAGGTCAGTGGCCATCAGGTCAGGTCAGTGGCCATCAGGTCAGAAGTCACCAGTCAGCTGAGAGGTCACCGGGTCAGGTCGACCTTCATCAGGCTACCTCAGAGCTTATCAGTCAGCTCAGAAGTCATGGGTAGGCTTATCGGTTATCGGATCAGGTCAGCCGTCTGTAGTTCTGGTCAGCGGTCATGAGGCCACCTCTCTCTGCAGTCGTAGTCTGTTTCCCAGCTGCAGGGAGGCGTTTCCCTCAGCTAGGAGCCCTTGACGTGCTGAGTTCACTGGTGCTTTTCTTGTTTCTCTATCTTAATTAGATCAAAAGTTATAAGCGAAATAAACTTTTGACCTGTTTTTAGCGAAATTTTTACATTCATACCCCCAAAACCCCCTTAAATATTGACCTAGAGCAACCAAATTTGCACAGGGGCGAGAACTCCAGGGGGCCCATCTACCTACCAAATGTGGTGTTTCTAGGTGCCATAGGAGCCAATCGCGATGGGGGGGGGGGGGTTGCATCGACCCCTGCCTGAAAAATGCCCTGCCAGGGTGAGGGTTAAAGTACACATCAAGCTGGGTCCATTCATGTCCGTAATTTGCAATTTGCTTTAAACTTGATTTTTGGCAATTTGTTAAAACATTTAATATTTTTGACAAAAAACTATGTAGATAACATGGACCATAGACCAACAATAGACCAATAAAATAAAAACTATGTAGACCAATAAAATAGATATATCTAAAAAAAATTCCGAAAATTGGCATTGAAAATTGACAAAAGACGTCAATTTGATAAGGCAGAAGCCATACCAAGTTGAAAGTTGATAGCAAGCGGTTCGTAAGTTATTCCAGAACAAACGGAGGGGTCGGATCCGACCCCCCCCCCCCCGCCCCAGGCGGTCGCGAGTTAATAAATCGCATGCCGTTTAACATAACGGTACAATATCGGTGTTCAAAACTTATTTTAAAAATACTAGAGGGACAGCATTACGCGCAGCGTAATAAATCAGTTTTATTGCAATCGGCCTAGTATCGGCTGAGTTACTGCAAGAAAAAAGTTTGGCGAATCCTTTGGCCGGCGGTGCCTTGCGCCGGTGTTCATTGCCAAGGGTCAGTGACCTGCCGTCTCTGATTTCGCTCAGTTTTCAAGCGAAGAAACGTTAGCACGTGCCGTCTGCTCGAAGCCGGCCGGGGCCCAAATTCCCGCAAAGATGCGCCCGCCACGTGCAAACCATCGGACCCACCCCCACCAAAATTTAATACGACAAATGGTTGCACGCGCCCGACTCGGCACCAAAGTTTCAACCCCGTAACACGTACCGTTCCGGAGCAACAGCCCGCCATAGGGAACAGACGTGTTACGCACGTACAGACATATTGATTTTATGTAGGCAAACTAGGTGTCCAGCATTACGCGCAGCGTATGATAAATCAAGTTTCATCAAAATCGGCCCAGCAGCGGCTGAGATATTGCAAGAATAAATTTGGCGTCTCCTGCTGGCCGGCGGTGCCCTGCGCCGGTATTCATTACCGAAGGTCAACGACCTCCCGGCTCTGATTTCGCTCAGTTTTGCAAGCGAAGAAACTGAGCCTACGGCACGTGCTCTCCGCTGGGCGCCGGCCGCGGCCAAATTCCCGCGAAGAGGCGCCCGCCACGTGCAAACCGCCGAACGCACCCCCTCGAAAAGTTGATACGACAAATGGTTGCACGCGTTCGACTCGGTGCGAAAATTTCAACCCCGCAGCCCGCACCGTCGCCTCGCAACAGCCCGCCAAAGGGAACTTATGCGTTAAGTACATACGCACAGACGTTTTGATTTTTATATAGGCAAACTAGAGGGACAGCATTACGCGCAGCGTAATAAATCAATATTCATTAAAATCGGCCCAGTAGCGGCCGAGTTATTGCCAGAATAAATTTGGCGACTCCTCTCGGCCGGCGGTGCCCTGCGGTGCCCTGCCCTGCGGTGGCCGGCGGTGCAAAGGTCGACGACCTCCCGGCTCTGATTTCGCTGAGTTTTGCAAGCGAAGAAACTGAGCCTACGGCACGTGCCGTCTGCTCGAAGCCGGCCGCGGCCCAAAATGCCGCAAAAATGCGCCCGCCACGTGCAAACCGCCGAGCGCACCCCCACCAAAATTTAATACGACAAATGCTTGCACGCGCCCGACTCGGCGCCAAAATTTCACCCCCGCAGCCCGCACCGTTCCGGAGCAACAGCCCGCCAAAGGGAACTGACGCGTTACATACATGCATGCATACATACATACATACGTACAGACGTTCTGATTTTTATATAGGCAAATAAGTCACATCTCCATAACAATGTGCGCTAGCCAGTTTTCTCAGTACCTAATTTAGCTAGCAATTCTCGTGCTGTGTTCAAAACTATTTTTACGGTGGGTGTCGAACTTAAAAACGAGCTATAGGCTCTACATAGTCCAGGATCCGACTGCATGGTGACTAACTTTCAGTGACGCGGTCTGTGCCCCGGCAGTATGTCGAGTGCACGGAAGTGTGCACAATGGCAAATCAGTAGGGATGTCTGTAGACACCGGCCTGCTTATACACGATAACGATATACAGAGAAGGTGCAGATGGCTAGGACACACTCTTTCATACAGGTCTAGTCGTTTGGAAACAGGTAGAGGTTTTGGCATTCCACTGCGACTCTCGTACAGGCTGCGAAGGAGCACCAGCTGGGTTACAGTGGAAATTCAAAACCCATGCTGGTCCCATGTGCGCTTCTTCGCATGCAGCCGTGTGGGTCATACCAGGGGATAGGCGGCGCGGGCCTAATGTGTGTCACAGTCATGCCTTGGGAGAAAAAGTCAGCTCCACCCCCCCCCCCCCCTCAAAGCTCGATGAAAACCTGCGCAGCCAGCTACTCTCAAAAACACCCCTGTCTCACTGAAAACTCCATGAAACTTTAGCATACGGGTGCGAATATAATGGCACTGACTCGTGCGAGCTGGAAACAGAATCATTTATACAGTACTGGATACCGAGTTTTGCCAGCACTGATCGGAAACAGACTAGGTACTTCAAACTGCAGTGGATAGTAAGTGCTGTGAGTGCATTGGCCAGAAACAGGCCTACACAGTACACAGTGATCACTGCGCGATGGGGGAGGGTAATGCACCTAATCGTGTGCCCAGTGGAAGGTGCAGTGTATAGAGGTAAAGTGTCCGAGCGAATGTAGTGTATATAAAGGGACAAATGTCCGGCAGAAGATATATATTATAGAGGGGCAAATGTCCTGTAGAAGGTGTAGTGTGCCTATTGACGGCAAAGCGCCCGGTAGAAGATGCAGTGTTTATAAAGGGACAAATGTCCGGTAGAAGATATACTCGTATATTATAATAGAGGGGCAAGTGTCCTGTAGAAGGTGTAGTGTATAGACGGGAAAGTGTCCGGTAGAGGATGCAGTGTATGGAGGGGCAGACCTCTCCGTGCTCGGCAGAGGGCGCAGCTCAGTTGGTGTGAAGAGGGACGCAGCCTGTGTCCGGCAGAAGGTTGCGTGGAGTACCGGATCCTGACCGGTGCTGGGGCCACAGTGTGAGGTGACACGTGTACCTGGTGATGCGAGGTGTCCTGCTTGCCACGTGGCCGGCCGGACCGTGTCCCTGATGTGTGACCCAGCCTCCCACCAGACGCTCGACCATGCAAGCAGCCAGTCGCGCTGCCATCGCAGCCAGTCGCGCTGCCATCCCGCCGTTCAGTGAGACAGACAGACAGAAGCAGCCAGTCGCGCTGCCATCCCGCCGTTCAGTGAGACAGACAGACAGACAGACAGACAGACAGATGGAAGACGGGGGTCGCCGGTTTCGTGTATTGGTTCTACATTCCGATAGAGGCACAGAAGAGAGCCGTCAGTTTGGACAGCACGGTTCAGCTCGGAGAGTTCAGTTCAGCTCGGGCGGACAGTATAACGCGGACAGTTTGATCGAGAAGGCACCACGTTGTGCGAGTCAGTGCGCGTTTATATGGTAAGATTGTGCGCCCGGCTCCCCCAACACTGTCTACCACGGGAGAACGGGCGGTACTGGAACCTTTGGTTACACTTTGGGTAACAGCCAAAAGATCACAGCGGGACAGCCAAGCCATCACAGTGGAACAGACCAACCATCAAAACGGGATCGGAAGATAAAAACGAACGGTCACGTGGCTAAAACGCCGACCAGCACGGCACCCGTGCCAATGGTCACGTGATGCGCCGAGCCAGCCACCTGACTCCAACGCAAACACAGCGCCAGTGGGCCTGTCCTGTCACGTGATATTACCGCCTGCCACCACATGCGCTAGCCCGTGCTGATCAGTGGACGGACACTCTCGATCCGGGGATTGTGGGCCGCCCCGACAACTCCGAGACATCGCCGCCAGATGATTGGGGGCACTGGGCCTACGCCTGGGGATGGGCGTGGGCCTGGACCTGGGGATGGGCGTGGGCCTGGACCTGGGAATGGGGATGAGGATGGGGATGGGGATGGGGATGGGCTTGAGCCTGGGCCTCAGCTTGAGCTTGAGCTCTGGCCTGGGTCTGAGCATGAGCCTGGGCCTCAGCATGAGCTTGAGCTCTGGCCTGGGCCTGGGCTTGAGCCTGGGCCTCAGCCTGAGCTTGAGCTCTGGCCTGGGCCTGTGCATGAGCCTGGGCTTCAGCCTGAGCTTGAGCTCTGGCCTGGGCTTGTGCCTGGGTCTCAGCTTGAGCTTGAGCTCTGGCCTGGGCCTGTGCATGAGCCTGGGCTTCAGCCTGAGCTTGAGCTCTGGCCTGGGCTTGTGTCTGGGCCTCAGCTTGAGCTTGAGCTCTGGCCTGGGCCTGTGCATGAGCCTGGGCTTCAGCCTGAGCTTGAGCTCTGGCCTGGGCCTGGGCCTCAGCCTGAGCTTGAGCTCTTGCCTGGGCGGCCTGAGCCTGAGCCTGAGCGGCCTGTGCCTGGGCTTTAGCCTGGGCGGCCTGTGCCTGTGCCTGGGCTTGGGTTTGGGCTTGAGCATGGGCCTGGGCCTGGGCCTGTGCTTCAGCCTGGGCCCGTGCCTGTGCCTGGGCCTCGGCTTGAGCCTGTGCTTGGGCCTGTGCTTGGGCCTGGGCCTGAGCTAGAGCTTCAGCCTGGGCCTGGGCGGTAGGTGTCTGTGTCACCTGAGCTTCCTCGGAGGCAGGCTCCACCTTGTTATCAAGGTATTCGTGAAAAACGACTTTGGAAATAGTGGGGAGGTGGGGCTGGGATCCCCTCACTAGGTTTTGCGATGTCAGGGGCGCGGAGGATCCCATCAGCATCAGAACTTCCATAGGGTGGGGCCTTCCCAGGGGTGAGGGAATAAACGGGAGCCCGCCCAGTGGTCCAACGGCAAACTGAGGCCCACCCAGGGACCGAGAAAGGAACTGAGAACCACTCTGAGGACCCATGGTAAACTGTGGCAGGCCTACAGATCGAGAAAGGAACTGAGAACCACTCTGAGGCCCCATGGTGATCTGTGGCCCAACCATGGATCGAGAAAGAAACTGAGGCCCACCCTGAGACCCAACGGTGAACTGCGGCCCAACCCTGGATCGAGAGAGGAGCTGCGCCCCGCCCAGGGGCCCGGGGAGGTACTGAGCCCCGCCCAGGGGTCCAGGCAGGTACTGCATGCCGGACCGGTCACCTGGGTACTCGTGGTACACCACCTTGGAGACCCTGGCGGGGATTCCCACGGCCGGGGAGGGTCCGGTCCGGTGCTGGGGAGGCTGCGGGACCTGCGGCCAGCTGCCCTGAGCCGCCACCTGTTGGTCAGACGCCGGCGCGAGCGTACCGTCGGGATACTGGTGGAACACCACCTTGGAGACGGTGGGCGCCGCCGGCAGCTGCGGCCAGCGGCCGTAGCGGCCGGCCGCCGGCTGCTGTCCGTACCTGTCCGAGTTATCCACCGGGTACACGTCCAGCATCAGCTGCAGCGGCCGGCCGGCCGAGCCGAGCGCCAGCCCGTCCCGGCGGTACCCGGCCGGGTACACGGGCCCGTCGCGGCGCTGCCCGGCCGGCGGCACAGGCCCGCTGCTGAACCGGCCGTAGGCGCCGTGACCGTTGCGCGCCGTGTCGCCGCTGATGTAGCTCAGGATGTCCTGGATGCCAGTGGCCGTCCGCGGGTAGCTGTACTGGGGGTTCCCCACAAGCGGCACCGAGGGAGCGGACGGGAACCGGCGGCCGGCCGGACTCGGTCCCACTGGGATACCGTGCGACCGCGGAGGCGCGAACGGGCGCTGATTGGTCGGAGGCGGCGGGAACGGACGCTGATTGGTCGGAGGCGGCGGGAACGGGCGGTGATTGGCTGGTGGCGGCGGGAACGGACGGCGACTGGAGTGAGGCGGGCGCTGATTGGCCGGCTGGTGTGGCGGGGCCACGCTAATTGGCGGACGGAAGGGGCCTGGCCGCAGCCCGGCGGGGGTCACGGGCCGGCGCGGCGGGAAGCGCGGCCCGAGCAGCCTGCTCAGCGCCACAGAGCTGGGCAGGGTGGGCGGCACGGAAGTCAGAGGGCGCGCAGAGGTCACCAGGTCACCGGTGCGCCCCTGGACGCTGAGCGGCAGCGGACCGATCGGCACCGGGCGCCGCACCAGGTTGGCCTCCTGGTGGGCGTTGAATCCGGCCGGGAACCCGGCGCCGGGCCGCCGGAGCAGCAGCGCCAGCTGCGGCCGCGCCGAGTGGCCGGCCGGCGGCGGCAGGCTCGGCCGCTGCACCGTCTGTCCAGAGGGCAGCGGCGGCGGCCGCAGCAGCGCCGGCCGCGGCGCAGTCAGCACCGGCGACGGTCGGCGCACAAACTGGGGCCGGCCCGCCGCCTGCCGCTCCTGGAACATCACCGGCACGAAGAGCGGCCGGCGCTGCTGCGGCGGCGGCTCCGGCCGGCGCGTGGTCGAGGTGGTCGCCGTGGTGGGCGTCTCCTCGCCGCCGAGCGGAACGGGGACGTAGGCGACGTACCCGGCCCGCGCCTCGGGCTGCAGAGCCGCCTCCGCCTCCGCCTCGACCTCCGCCGCCACGGCTTTCGCTACCGCCTCCGCCTCCGCCTCCGCCTCCGCCTCCGCCTCGGCCACGGCCTCGGCCTGCTGCCGCTCGCCCAGCACAATGGCCTCCTGGAGGGCGCTCTCGATGGCGGCGGCGTGCGCGGCGGAGCCGGCTCCCTCGGCCTTCACGGCCATGTCCAGCTGACCGCCGGCCGTGCGCGCCACCGTCAGCACGTAGTCGTCCTCGGCGCGGCCGCCCGGCACCGTCACATAGATGTCGCCCGAGTCGGCCGTATAGGTGTCGCTCGGGTCGCCGCCCGCCTTTGGCTGCGCCGGGGAGCCCTGCCGACCGTCGGCGCCGCCGAGGCCGGCCAGCAGCGGCTCGTGACGCGGCGCGTCCAGCGCCGCCGCCGCCTCCGTGACGTCAACATTGGGCAGCTGACCGCCCGATGACGTCACCGACGAGATGACCTGCGCCAGCTGCCGGACGGGGGGCGGGGTGTCAGCTGGTGGGGCCGGGCGGAGCGTCAGTTTGTGGGAATAGGAGGGTTCACACTTGGAGGAGGCCGTGTCAGTCGGAGGGGAGCGAAAGCTTGAGATTTGACTACATCCATATTTCCCAAAGTACTGCTTATACCAATCGCACCACTCTCTCGCCGCCCTTATCATTATCCCGCTTCCCTCCTCCTCTTGTTCTCTCACCACCAGTCCGAAGATGATGAGGCACACGGTGACGGTGAAGTAGATGATGGCGCGCCACCGCCGGTTATCCTTCTTCATCCTCCGCTCCTCCTGGTCCAGCTTATGATCCAGCACTGCAGGTCAACAGAGGTCAGCAGGGGTCAACAGAGGTCAGCAGGGGTCAACAGACGTCGACAGGGGTCAATAGAGATTAAAAGGGGTTAGTAGAGATTACCCATAAGGTCAGCAAAGGTCAGCGCCCACCTACCACCCCTGTGGCTACTAGGTACTGCCTATACCTATACCCTGAGTGACTTCGGTCGGGACAGCCCAACTGATCATATGTAGGTCGCACCCTACAATACCAGTTCGCACTGCTGATCACACAGCGAGTCAACTGTAGTCGCAGCCGCTCACTCACCTGGGACGCTTACTGACTGCACAGCGAGTCCACTGTAGTCGCAGCCGCTCACTGACCTGCTACGGGGTCCGCCTGCAGCTGGGGCGCCGGAGACTTGAATCCGACCAGACTCGCCATTTTACCGAGCATCCGCGACTGGGGGTGCCGGTAGATCACACTGCCATCTGACGACAGAAAACGCAACTCTCAGTAACACTTAGTCACTGCATGCAGCCACTGTCGGATACAAGGGAGGACGTATCTACGGCAGCCGCTACGTCGCAGAAATTGATGAAAGTTTGCCTGTTCCCTAAAATATAAAGTAATCAATAAACCAAGGAAGCTTTACCAGACAAATTGTTTGTACTTCCACTGCAACGTAAAAGGAAGTGATTCATTTTTTTTCATAACTTTTAGGTTTTTTTCCGGGGGGAGGAGGGAGATACTTAGGTTACCTAGGTATACCCCTTCGCAGCGCCTAGGACAAGCTCTCTGGATCCGTCAATGACTGCATGTAGTTCTTAACAATGTGTCACTCTCGAGTAGCATGACACTTGGGTTCTCCTTTCCTGTAGGGGAAAGTGGGTGTATTGCGCCCTCCTAACCAATTGCGCCCACCAACATTCCCACGAATTCAATGGCATGTTTATAATTTTGTGTTCGAAAACAATATTTTCACCACCTGATAGTTCATTTTATGGCCCAAGCTCTCCGACGAAGCCAATCAGCAGGGCTCAGTTACGCCATCAAAGATATTACGGCGTTTTCTTAGCTTTTTTGCAGTATTTTGAACCGTTGGCTATAAAAATCTGTGATACGTGTGTGATTTTCAGAGTGATATTTAGAAAGAAAGCCCATTTTTTCATTATATTTCACTTAAACAGTAAACTTCCTTCAGCATATTTATGATAACTTCTAAGCTTTTATTAAAAAGTGCCTCAATTATAATTGCGCCCATGGCAATTGCGCCATGGGGGCGCAAATAGAATAATGGTGTAGCTATTGTATCACGACAGTATGAATGCACCATTAACTGATTGCAATAAATAAGGAGTTTAATGCCAGGCAGGGGAGCAGCCCGCTGTCGCCAGTCCGCAAATTATTTATCTCGTCAAACTTATAATGCAGCTGCCATTTAGGCTGCCAACTTGTGGTGTAATTGACAAAATACGGCATTTTCAACATGGACTCGGGCGTGAGAGGTGACAGCTATGATCAAAAAGTAAAAACTGATGTCAACAAGTTGTCGAAACGATAAAAATTAATCATTTTGAGAGAAACGATTGAAAATTTAACCATACTTTCACATATATCTAGTCGGTTACATAAAACGTTTTCGTTGCACTTTTACAAACATACGGACACATATAAAGTTATTTACATGGGCAAAAAAACATCGCTATTTATATCTACATTTATTATTTATCCAGCCTGATTAACATTATAAATGTTTAAGTAAGCCGCAACGACATTACACTGCCGGGGTGTATGCATTCCGTCTCATTCGCTTAGCCATGTTAAAGTATAGGGCGCAATTTGATTCTAATTGCGCCATCCCCCTGGCGCAATTTACAGCAGTTGTCGGTAAATGCGCCCTTTTGCATGTTTCTGAAAAGCAGCTGTCGGAAGCAAGCGAAACATTCTTAATTGATCGGGAGGCTCTTAAATCGTAGCTAATGAGTTCCTCTTTAAAGTGGTTACCAGTGCATGCTTATATCTTCAGCGGTTTTCTTACAATTAACGTTTTTCCTTAAGGTGGCGCAATTCACCCTCCTTCCCCTACTCTTACACGCACAGTAGGCTTCACATTTCTCTTCCATCTCCTTTTTACTTAAAGTATTATTTCATACAAGTTCAAGCAGAAGCACAAACGGTAACCAAATACCTATGCCTCAGCAGAGAGTGCTCTGTGCTCATACAGTTACCTACATTCAGCACAAGAACCTCCAGAATTCGCAGAGTAGGTGGCTGGACGATTAGGGAAGTGGGCAATGGGCATATAGGTATGTAAGACAAGCGCAACTCCACAAATAACAGGAACTAGCCAACACAGGACGACAGTGCTTCTCCTCCCCCCTCAGATATAGTCCCGCTCCCGCAGATATAGTCCCCCTCCCCCGAGATACAGTCCCGCTCCCCTCAGAAACAGTCCCACTCCCCTCGGAGACAGTCCCGCACCCCTCAGAGGCAGTCCCGCTCCCCGCAGATACATTCCCCCAAGAGACAGTCCCGCTCCCCTCAGAGACAGTCCCGCTCCCCTCAGAGGCAGTCGTGGACTGATGACTGATGAGATACATCTGTGGATCTCCAACATCGGGAAGGCACGGATCTGAAGGCCTCCAACATCGGATAGGACCGGATCTGAGGGCATCCAACATCGGGAAGGACCGGATCTGAGGGCATCCAACATCGGGGAGGACCGGATCTGAGGGCATCCAACATCGGGAAGGCACGGATCTGAAGGCCTCCAACATCGGATAGGACCGGATCTGAGGGCATCCAACATCGGGAAGGACCGGATCTGAGGGCCTCCAACATCGGGGAGGACCGGATCTGAGGACATCCAACATCGGGAAGGCACGGAGCTGAGGGCCGACGCTGTCACCGAGCGCTGGAGAGGGGACGCCGACACCCTCTCAGCACCGGGACCCGCCGCTCGCCCGCTCACTCACTCACTCACCCACTCACTCACTCACTCACTCACTCACTCCTTCACTCACTAACTGCCACCGAACTGCCCTACTCCCTAACTCCTTGCTTCGGCCTTTGTTCGCAAGGGTCTCTCAGTTCCCAGCCCCGTGACTCTGCCGCACGAGTCCCCGTTAGCGGAGGCCGACCCAGCCGTCTGACTCAGCCAGTTGTCTCACTCAGCCAGTGTTCTCACTCAGTTGTCTCACCCAATCTGGTCACTATGCGCCGTGCCCGTCTCGGTGGCTCTGTGCCAGCCACTGGCGGCCCCCGGACCTCTGCCGGACTCTTATATAGAGTGCGGCTCGTCTTCGGCCCCACCACCCCGGCAGTGACGTCGGCGGGGGGACCGGGCGCCGGAAAACGCCGGCCGAGGCGCGGCCTACCTACCATTGTCCGCCGTCGGCCGTGTTTCCCTGTTTGGCTGCGCGGAGAACCATGGGAACCGGCGCCGAGAACCACGGGAACCGTCCGCCGAGAACCACGAGAACCGTCCGCCGATGGCACTTCCCGGGAGAGGATCGGTAGCGGGGACAGCGGAACGGACGGTGGACAGCGGACGGTGGACGGTGGACGGTGGACGGTGGGTGGACGGTGGACGGTGGACAGCGGAACGGACAGCGGACGGTGGACGGTGGACGGTGGACGGTGGACAGCGGACGGTGGACGGTGGACGGTGGACGGGGTGGACACTGGACGATGGGTGGACGGTGGACGGTGGGTGGACGGTGGACGGTGGACGGTGGACACTGGACGATGGGTGGACGGTGGACGGTGGGTGGACGGTGGACGGTGGACGGTTGACGGTGGACTGTGGACGATGGACGGTGGACGGCGGACGGTGGGTGGACGGTGGACGGTGAGTGGACGGTGGGCGGTGGACGGTGGATTGTGGACGCCGAACAGTGTATAGTGGCTAGCAGACGGGGGACGGCGCGGGCGGAGGTGCCTCCTCCACCGACCCCGCGGATGGTCGGACGTCGCACAGCGGCTGGACTAGGAAATTAGGAGGAGGAAAGTCGCCAAAGCGGGTCAGAGCACCGGCAAAGTCAAATGTCGGCCTGCCATCCCTAGAAACTGTTCTGTCTTCTTATAACGGATCAAGGTAAATGTATTCTTTCACTGTTGGTGAGCGTAGCTAACAATTGTAAAGACTGGAGCTTGTGGAGTGTGGAGCCGTGTGATTTATAAGGAGCCTGTGAGGTCGTGTGATTTGTAAGGAGCCTGTGAAGCCGTGTGATTTGTAAGGCCTGCACTTGATCACAACGCTGGACACTACCCTCTTGGTTCTTTTTGTATACTGGGGTATACATCGTCTTAAGTCGATCTCTACGGAATTCACTAATGGCTAGGCTATTTCATGGCCATGCGTTGCATTCTTCATGCCATGGTCCGCCACCTGGTGGCTGAATTTATATCCTCAAGTTGAATTTGTTGACGCCTCAGCGTTTCAATCTTCCCGGTATCCCGGCGGTCGCAGCATAGAGGTAGGGTAAGGTGCCTAATTAGCGACCCTTTCCGATTTGCGACCTACCTCCCTACAGAAAAACTGGCAGGAGAAAACGGGGTAAAAATGTCGTCAAAAGGTCAGCCATACTTTGGTTATCAAATTAAATTATTTTCCGGTCGTCGATATTTCTGGTGGGACGTTTCAGGTGAGTTTAAATAAAAATGACGAGTTTCTTATCCAAAACGTGTGTGTTTGGGCCCTCTCTGATGAAAAGCGATGCACATTAGGATGATGCACCTTTTCATTCTGAATCGACATTTCTTTTTCAATTGATTGCCGTTTTCCCATAGTGAATCGCTCAACTGTGCACAGCATGGCGGTTAAAAATGTGTCGCAACTCATATTTCCTATTTGCGCCTGACATGGTCGCAAATAGCTCAAGAAGGGAAAGAAAGGGGAAAAGAGAGAAATGAAAATAAGGTGTTGCTGAACCTTGCAATGTGTGGCAGGGGATGCCAAATGTCGTCACCGACTGCAGGGGTGCCGAATTCAGCGCGGACCTCGAATATCATACGAGATAGCCCGCAAAATTTGGGTTTCCGCCTTCTTTTCGCCTTCGGTGCATTACGTGATCAGTTTTTACTTACGTAAATGTGTTGGATAAACGTTCCTGTTCGAGTGATTGACTGCTTTGCGTATAGGTTACCTTTTTGAGATAATATTTCATCTTTTCAGGCGTCGCATTTTTTGCCATTTTTAATATGGGGAAACCCATAGACTTATTAGCGACCCTCCCCGGTCGCTAATCGGGAAGAGTTCCCTATTAGCGTTTTTTGCAATGGTTTGCCAAAATGCTCACTACAAATAAGTTAGTGAATATTGGGGCAGAAAATGACTATATTTTAACCCGCGCCTTGCTGGGGGTCCTGGATTTCCACGCCCTGCTGGGGGGGGGGGGTGTTTGAACACCCCCCCCTTGTAACTCGGCTCCTGGGCCACGTAGCGATACGCGGAAGGCGGCGTTCGAAAGAGCGTAAAAAATAATGACGAAATCACTTAGGTCAATTTTTTGGTCAGGTCAAAGGTCAGGTCACCAGAGGTCATTGAAGGCAAAATTTCGCCGATTTCCAGGTCGAATGTCGAATATTTCCAAGAAGCCAACGCATAACTCGGGAACCAATAGAGCTACAGCGCCGCGGAAAAGCGCATTCGATAGCCCTATTAACGCCCTTTCTGAGTAATTCTCTCAGATTTGACCTAACGTCAACGGTTTTGCCTGCAGGGGGCAAAAACTGCAAAAATAGCCGATATTTTCGAAAACAGTTTTTCTGCAATAACTTTTGACCCAAGCCTTGTACGAGCTTACTTTTACCGGCATCGTGTTCCTCTCGTCAAGACGCATCGAATGAACTATAACTTGACCTTGAAAGGTCAACTTGAAAATTTGACCTCAGGTCAAGGTCATGACCTGACCGGAAAGGGTCATGTTGCATATCAATCGATCCGTATCGTCGAGCTGAACACATCTAAGGCGTTTTCATCGCTCTAGCATGCCTCTATCAAAATTTATTTGCGAAAAACTGTTAGATACCATTCGTGACCTAAGATGACCTCAGGGCATAAACAAGGGTCACGGACACCATTTTTAAGTTTAGTGTGTCTAAATCACTTGTAATTCGGTGTTTGGGAGTGTTTATAATGTCTTTCATCCAAAAGAGGCGCATTTCAATTTTCTCCCATTGACTTATAATGGGGAGGTCGCAAAATTGACCTGACCTTGAGTCATCGACATCAAAATTCTGAGATATACATTTTGTACATGCTATTGCTCTTAGCAATCGCTGAAATTTTCAAAGCGATCGGTCACTCGGTGTAGCTATGACAGACATTGAAAGTTTTTATGAGGTGAGGTCACTTCAAGTGACCTGGTGACCTGACCTTGAATGACCTTGGTCTGAAATTTTCACAACATGTGTAGAATTGATGTATGATAAGGTGTAAAAAAAACGGCGGCGCTCCGCGCCGCCGTTTTTGAGATATTCGCGAAAAACCACAAGGGGGGGTGTTCAAACACCCCCCCAGCCGGGCGCGAGTTAACCCGCGCCCCGTTGGGCTCTGCCGAGCAACGCGCCCGGTTGGGGGGGGGGGGCCATTTTGGCCCCCCCCTAAGATCTCGAGAACCACGCAACATAGCGACAAGCGGTAAACGGCGTTGGATAGCCCCAACGGGGAACTACCTTGTGACCCAATTTTATTGACCTAGGTCAAACCGATGACGTCACAGGTCAGGTCAAAGGTCCAATTTTCACCGTTTACAGGCACTTCAAGAAATGCGTTGTAAAATCGAGTAAAATGCATTTCATTGAAAATCATCGATGGGGAAATGTTCTTTAAACACATATTTTGCTATTTGAGGTCACTGATACCAGGTCAGGTCACAGAGGTCAGGTCACGGGGGGTCACAATATGAAAGTGTCGTGTGATACATGTTTTATGGTCCATTTTACATGACAAATGCGATTATATGGGTCAGGCAGCCTTTGGGGCCAGCTTAGATCACGTTTTGGTCAAGGTCAGGTCAAGGTCAGGTCAAGGTCAGGTCAAATTAGGTCAAATTTCAAAGTTAATATTTTTGCATAAAATGGGTATCGAATCGATGCAGCTTGTCACGGGGAGTTCAATGGTGGTCTTTGTTTTGCCGTACGAGGTCTAGAATTGCTAAAAATTGAGTTCAAAAATTTGACGTCATCATTTTTTAACAGTTTTTTTCGCTATAACTTGGCCAAAAAACGAGATATCGATCTGAAATTTGGTATGTATATAGAAGAGCGCTGGGACTATCACATATATTCCGGTTTTTTCGAAATTCGGAAAAATTTTGGATTTTTTCAAAGTTTTTTTTTTTTTAATCAATTTTTTGATTTTTTTGGGTCAAAAACCAAAAATTTTGAAAATCCGAGACAGCAGTTTTGTAGCGCCGCCTTTTGTCTACTAGACCATATAAAGAACTTTGAAATTGCTTGATAACTGTAGATTTGGTGAGCGTTTCAAGATTGCATGTTTTTTGCTCATTTTTGCTCGAACATGACGTCAGTTTGACCTCAATAACTCCTGACCTAAGGTGACCTAAGACTTGAAATTTGGTGTGAAGGTGTCAAATTGATGCCCGGGAAGGTACTGAAAATTTGGCGGCGCTGCGCGCCGCCGTTTTCTTGCTATTCAGGAAAAACCACAGGGGGGGGGGCCAAAATGGCCCCCCCCCCAACGGGGCGAGGGTTAATAGAAAAATGAACGATCTCTCCGAAAATCAAGCCAGTAATACAGTAGCACCCACAGAGCGTGAGCAATGACGGTGCAAATTAAGGGGGTCGCTAATTAGGCACCTTACCCTACGTCTCCTAATTATTTTCCTGTTATTTCTTTTTAAGAGAATGATTCATCGAAAACTGTTGTTTTGCTAACATAACCATTCGTTGTTGGTCATTGCTTGCAGGTTTTGTAAACAAAATTGTGTGTTTGGAACTTTTCCAGAAAGAATTAAAGTTCATGTATACTAAGGTATACAAATGTCCTTGGCCCGAAAAATTTTGAGACGTGCTTAAGAAGTAGCACTACAATTATTCGGAGGAATTGACCTCTGAAAAAATAAATGTACACCCGAGTGACCAACGGGATCCTGCACGACGGAGAAATGTAAACGTCAGTATACAACGGACTGTGCCTAGGACTAGTCATGTATACTGTAGTATACATGGTTGCTGGGTCAGTTAAAGCCATTTTTTGTGGCTCACAAACAACATTATGCCTTCAAATGGCTCTGTGATTGAGCGTTAACATTCTTCGAATCGTTGGCGACCCTAATGACCGTAGATCCTCACTCAAAGTTTGATAAATCGCCCGATGAATTAGAATCCGACCCCTAAGCACAATGCCATAGGCAAGCACCTCTCTAAAACACACCATACGGCGAATTTTTTTTTTAGAGATGTCGCTTCAGATAATGCTGCAAGGTCTTCCTCTACTGTTTATCGATTCGCAACAGGTGCTACAACTTCTATATCTTCAAAGGAAATGGCAACTAAAGACCTAAGAGCAGTGGGCAAGGGGCAGAAGAAGCTGAAGTTAAGGGCGAGTGGTGTTGATAATTAAACGTGTCAATACTATTAGCCATTTTACGTCCTAAACAAACGAAAAAATACACTTTGGTGTTTGTATGGAAGTTTTCATGGATTGCATTTCAGTCAGATTTTATAGGCTTTGAGTATTTTTGTATATCCCAGTATACATGTCACTGCGCATGCGCGATGACCTTCACGGCTGAAATGTCACCAATCTGGTCATTATTGGCACCAAAGCTCTCAGCCAAAAAAGTTTCGTTGCTCTCCATTCATGGGCGAATTGGCGGGACTCAAGAGGCTACACATGACGTGCTGCCGCAGAGTGTTAGACATTGCTGCACGGAGAGAGAGAGAGAGAGAGAGAGAGAGAGAGAGAGAGAGAGAGAGAGAGAGAGAGAGAGGGAGCGAGAGAGAGAGAGAGAGAGAGAGAGAGAGAGAGGGAGCGAGAGAGAGAGAGAGAGAGAGAGAGAGAGAGAGAGAGAGAGAGAGAGAGAGAGAGAGAGAGAGAGAGAGAGAGAGAGAGAGAGAGAGAGAGAGAGAGAGAGAGAGAGCGCGAGAGAGAGAGAGAGAGAGAGAGAGCGCGAGAGAGAGAGAGAGAGAGAGAGAGAGAGAGAGAGAGAGAGAGAGAGAGAGAGAGAGAGAGAGAGAGAGAGAGAGAGAGAGAGAGAGAGAGAGAGAGAGAGAGAGAGAGAGAGAGAGAGAGCAGATATTTGGCACACTGGCAGCTCCCCGATCGAGGAGCATCCAGAGCATAACTCACGTGTCAGCTCTGCGGCCGTGAAACGACACTGGGCGCGCCCACAATGAGTGTCGGTGGTGCCACTTAATGTCCGCGACTCACGGAATATCACCCACGGGCCACGAGCCACGGCACCTCACTACTGCACGGGCCACGAGCCACGGGACCTCACTACTGCCGCACCATCAGCTGAGACCCCACGGCACCTCACTACTGCCGCACCATCAGCTGAGACCCCACGGCACCTCACTACTGCCGCACCATCAGCTGACACCGGCCAGATCTGCCGCAGTCGGCTCCAACTCAGCACAATGGCCATACTGAGTCAATCCCTGACCATCTGGCACACAGGACTCGGGGGGTCACGACTGGTACGAGTCACGACTGGTGCGAGTCACGACTGGTGCGAGTCACGACTGTCCCGAGTCACGACTGGTGCGCGTCGCATTTTGTGGACTGTGACCACCGCATAAGCCATTGTTTTGGTTGCTAATAGATACGGATGTTGTCACCTCTAGCTTCCAGTGCTATCTCATCAGGTAGAACACAGACCTCTGAAAACGTGGACTGAGCGCAGAAATTTCGGCCATGACTATAGTATCCCTAACTTTCAGATGTTATATCTCATCAGTAACACCCAGATAGGCCCTGTCTTCACTGTTTGATGGCCCCGTGCACTAAAACTTGAAGGAAATGTGTCCGGGAGATATCGGCTGGCACAGGGGATGGTCTGCACGTGGCGCGTGAGGGGTGTTCACAAAGCTGCTCTTATGATACGTCCCCTCCGGAACCGGGCCACTGACTGAGCTCGGTTATATGGCCTTGACTGAGCTCAAATTTGGTATGTGACCAGATAAAATGCATCCGCCTCTATCACATTCTCAAAGAGGGGGTGCTGCTGCACGTGCGCACGTGCTTCGTGCGCACCCTTTCTTTATACCTCCGGAACTATTGGTCCGATTGAGTTAACATTTGATATGTGGCCTGATGACATATATTAGCCACACAGAAGCGGCGGAACACCTTCAATTAAGCGGGAGGGGGGGGGGGGCACTGCCGACTTCTGGTCCCACTCTTTCCATGCAACGCCCATAGAGCTAATGTTAAAATGCCAAAATCAAAGGGGGACACGGTGCCCCGGTGCCCTCCCCGTTCCGCCGCCTATGGCCACATATACATCATTAGACTTACAGAGGTCTATGGGTAGAATTTACGAAAAGATCTCGGAGACTCTCTAGAAATGCTCACTGCATTATCTTTTTTTAACCCGTGAGTTGCAGGGGGGGGGGTAAATGCCCCCACTTTTTCAGCGCCCTATAGCTGAAAAACTGCATTTTTGGTACCTGTAGTGAATTGATTGAACTTTCTTTTGACAATATTAAAAAACGGTCATAAATTTTCGAGATATCCAAGTTTTAGTGACGTCATTACTTCTGAGTTTTCGACCAAAAACGGCATATGTTCGAAAAATCATATAAAATCAAAGAATAAACATAAAATAATATCAAAGAATAAACCTAGATACATTCCCTAAACGCCATTAGACATCCGGTACCACGGTCCATCAAATGACATATTCGATTTTCGAATATCGTTCCAAATGTTCCAAAATGTTGGCAATTTCTCGTGATAACTTCACGACCATGATGCACGCATTTCTCAAATCGATCTTTTTGGAAACAAAACGTACCCGTATGATAAAATTAATCACCATCGTGTTTAACGACCAAAAGTGGCAATAAACAACATGTGTCGTGTCATAGGCTACGAATACGACTTTTGATTTTGGTGCTATATGTAGGTACTGTGTTGTTACCGCTGATAATCTGGCGGCTCTGTTAGGCCTCAGCCAATGAGAGGCGCGGCCGCGTGGCCCGAGGGCCGGCCGCCGCTCGGCCGGTCAGCCGAGCCCGTGATCAGACGGATCGGGGCGCTGCGGAGACGGGCGGGTTTGTTTCTCTTGTGATTGTGTTGCGTCTGCTGAACGCAAGGCTGAACGGTAAGCTGAGATTTGTTATGTTACTTTTGTACTGAGTTTGTGTGCTTCAGTAAATTTTGTTCACGCTCATATTACGGGATTTATGTTAATGGCATTTTAACCTTCCAGGCGGTGGGGGGACATTTTTTTGCCCCCCCCTTTAGTTTTTTTTCGATATATCTCGAGAACTGCTGCGCCGATCGTCACCAAACTTTCAGTACCCTCCCGGGAGTAGCTAGCGCATATGGTGACCAATTTTTTTTTCCAAAGGCTATGATAGGTTGGCCGCTAATGACGTCAGAGTGACGTCATTTTTGCCATTTTCGACCCAAAAAAAGGTTTCGCGGGAAGAGCTGTCAGGCCTACAGCTCTGGAGATACAGAAAAATGTTTCTGATATAGGAGGTGTAGAATTAGGAGGGCTACAAAACTGCAATCTCGGATTTTTATTTCTTGATTTTGACCCCGAAAAATCAATATATATTTTTTGAATATAATGGCCTAAATCCAAAAAGTTTATAAATTTCGAAAAAAAAACACGGAATACCTAAATGTTATAGTTGCTACCCCCTTCTATCTACACTACATACCAAATTTGAGATCGATACCTCTTTTTTTGACCAAGTTATAGCGAAACAAACTTCAAAATTGATGACTTCAAATTTTCAAACTCAATTTTTAGCAATTCTAGACCTTGTAGCGCAAAACGAAGACCACCATTAGACTCCCCGTGACGAGCTGCATCAAATCAATACCCATCTATTTTATGCAAAACTAACAACTTTGAAATTTGACCTTTTTTACCTGACCTTGACCTGAACTTGATGGTCTTATAACCAACACCATTGAGTTGGAAATGAAAAATTGGCCATAAAACATGCATCACACAACAACAGTAAAGTTGGGTTTATGCGGTGACCCTTGGTGAATGACCTGTGATCTGACCTAGTATGACCAGTGGCCTCTAATAGCAACATATGTACCAGACAACTGACGCCCTATCGCTGATTTTCGACAAAATGCGTTTTACTCGGTGTTACAGCGTTTTCCGTAGATGACCCGTGAACGGTGAAACATTTTATCTTTGACCTGACTTGTGACGTCATCGGTGAACCTGAGGTCAATGAAATTTGGTCTCCTTCGACAAATTTGACAGGGCTATCGAACACCGTTTGAATTTTTCGGATCCGTCCAGTAGTTTCGGAGATACGGGGAGGGGCAAAAAAATGCCCCCACCCCACCGCGCGGAAGGTGGCCGGGAGGCCCACCGCCTGCCGGGTTAATACGTTTCAGGACGCGGGGAGAGTTAGGCATGTCTATACGCGGTACTCAACGCATTCTGGCGCGAGCTTCCGTGCTGTCATAATATATTGGAAGCCTGAATCAAGACGATTTTGCACTCCCGACCGCTTCGGCTTGCTTACCGATTGACCTAACCTTGACCCTGACCTATGCTTGACTGACCCCTACATGAATCCGACATTCGTGTAGCACTTCTTCGAAGGATTGTGAATGTGCACAGTTTTGACAGACTTTATGACGAGAGACGCACAGTGCGTGGTTGTTAACTTCACGCTACTGAAAGTCCAATGTCAGGTGTTTGACCTGACCTTGACCCGACATCTGACCTCTAAATTCAACTTTCTAATACTCATCTGAAGCGTCTCGTCGCGTTCTTTCGTTTGCTGCCTCGTTCGTTTCGCTAAGCCTATTGGTTCTCGAGGTATGGGCTAGGGGCATTTAACGTCCCTACATACATACATACATACACATACACATTTATTTTCAACATTACAAATGAGCAAAACACTGTTGCTCATATCCCTCCCCCCCAGGAAACGGCGGGTTGATACATTACACCGCGTAAATAATTTGAGAAAGCATGATTTGCATCTCGAGAAACGGCCTTAAACTGAACATTTGTTTAAAAAAATGTTTTTGCTCCACTCCTTCGGAGACTCATACAAGTCAAGTTTGTTTATTTTGCTTAACGACAAAACCCCACGCCACATAAGGTTACTTCGTGTTCAGTGCAATATAGGCTGCGTTTTTGCCGCAACACAACATCATAGCACAATCGAAACATCACAATGGAAGAGTGCTGAGTAACTAGTTATTTAGAACTACAGGAAATCGCCTTAAACATACATTGGAACACGGTTTTTTGTTCGCGAACAGTCGTCCTGTCGTGGCCGGAGTGGTCGTTAGGTGTGTGAGAGCCCCCATTGTGGCCGCCTGCATTTTATACTGACCGCCTTTCCTTCCCCGGCTCTGTATATCGACCACCGTGGCGCCGGTGTTTGACACTGGCACCTCGGGCGGGACTGGGCCCAGCGCCGGTGTGACACTGGCACCTCGGGCGGTAGTGGGCCCAGCGCCGGCGTACCGGGCGCCCGGGAACAGTGGCCGCCGTGTCACTAGTTCTCCAAACAGCGCCGCCGGACTCGGCTGGGGGGATGGCCGGCCACACCGCTCCCTGGCTCCGGAGAGCGGCCGAGCGGCCGGGGCCTTTACCGGGCGGCCGGTCGTACTATTGGTCTCAAGATAAGGGTCCAGGCGGCCTGTAGGTTTGATGCGGTGAATACCCTCACCCTCGCCACAGCTGGAGTGGGGGTAGGGGAGGGGGTGCGTTCGGCCCGGGTCTGACAGCGGGGTCGCTCGCCGCAGTGTGGTGTCCAGCGGTGCAGTCGGAATCAGGCGGAATTATGCCGGCGGCCGTAACCGGTCGAAGGGCCTGGCTCAGTCGCGTCTCGAGACGATTTACCGAGCAGGGTGTCAGCGATAGATGGGAGGGGGTGTGGTCAGGGCGCTGTTTGATCACCAAATCAGCATGCTGTCAGTTTGCTGGCGTTTCTCATCTTCTCATTGGTCATTGATGAACCACACGTGGTGTGTGCGATTGACCAATGAGAGACTGAGACGCCTGTAACTGGCTTCCATATATTGGAAAACCGACAGCAAGCGGAAAAAAACGACAGTGCATGGGGCGCACTACATAGCTTTAAAGCTCACTCCGCGAAAGCATAACTTCCCATGGTTGAGGTTGACGAGTGTTACCTACCCCAGACTTCTTGCGATTGCTCTCAACAAGGCAACCATAGAAAGCTGAAAATAGCACACCTGACTTGATTCAAGCCGATTCTCTGGTGACACCAACGACCAATTACATTTTCAATTCTCGTCGAGTCACTGACCTTTGACGTCATAAAAGACTTCACTCGGTCCTAAAATATTGCGGCTTGGCAACTCCGTCATTGCTAGGTCAACTTCTGCAGATAAATAAAATTCACATGACTTCATATTCTTCCGAGACCTTGCAACTTTTCTGACTCGTTATTTTCTATAAAGTTCACGTAAATCTATGTCAATGACGTGATTTCACCATCGTAATTCAACAAGGAAGAAGGGGTATATTAAAAGCTATTTTGATGACAAAAAATGATTTAAGACTATCGTTTGCACATGGAGTCGTGCTCGTATCGCTTCACTCCGTGCAAGATAGATGCTCAACTTTTGCGTTTTGAACCATGTGCAACGTCATAAACGACATTACATAGATATTGGAGCTTTTTTGTCATTAACTACCGTTCCAACTGAAATACAGGGTGATTATATTAAACCGCGAATAGGTAGAACAAATCTTTTAAACGTCAAGCCGTTAGGCGAGACGTTTAAAATATTTTTTCCACCTACGAGCGGTTTAATAATTTCATCCCGTACCGCCGATATCTTTCGGGTGCTTAACCCTAGAACGCCTAGGGGGGGGGGGGTTGTATCAACCCCCCCCCCCTGAGGTTTTTTCGAAGTGCACGCTAAACGGCTTGTCGTAGCGGGCTGAAATTTTCAATACCCTCTGGGGCAACCTTTGCGCATCTTTTGCCGAAAAAAAATTGATCGGGTCATGTCAGGTCACGGAGTTATGACGTCATAAGAGGTACAGCCTCCGGCCGGATTTTCACAAACTGAGTGCCAACGCCCGAGGTTTCCTGCCGGTGGTACGGACATCGGTTGATGGATCGTGATGAAACTTCCCATGCATGTTGGGGCAAGTATTGGCTATCATATGGTATAAGAAATTTGACCGGGTCAGGTCAGGTCACGGAGCTATGACGTCACAAGAGGAACAGCGTCCGGTACTATTTTTGAAAAGCGCCCGAACCACTATTTTGCTAATTCTTGTCACCTCAATGGGAATATGCAGCAATATTAGCTTCTATAGAGAGCAAATGGACCTCCCAAATCCAAAAATACAATCAGATTTCAAAAATTTAAATTTTGATTTTTCGAATTTCTGCCGCCGACTGTGACCTTGCCGACTTCCGGCGCTCCCAACGCGCCATTTTTAGAGCTAGGGAAACGAAATACATACCAAACGATAGAGAATTGATCAAGGAACACGATAGTGAAGGTTTCAAGTCGATATCTCCCACCGTTTTGCCGCAATCGCCGCCGAAAGTTGAAAAAATTCTATTTTTCCGAAAATTTGACCTTTGACCGGTCAAAAGTAGGTCAAATGTTGACCTAGGACCAAAAAATATACCACCAATCGCGAGATCTCGTTGAGAGCAATCCGTTGTTTTTTTCCGCTAAGCTCTACGACCTTCCGTTTCGAAACGCCAGGGGGGGGGGTCGTAACAACCCCCCCCCCCCTGGTCGTTCGTGTTATGAGAAATGGCCTGGTCGTGCGAGGGTTAATGGTAAAGAATTCATTTTATATAACAATACGACATATTTCAGATTAGACGAAATGTCTACTAGACGTTTAACAGTTTGTTAATCGTCTAGACGTTTAATAAATCAGTTACACGACATCTGATAATTTTCTCTCTTTACACGTAAAGCAATTGTAAACGCTGTCTACGGTGTGGGATAACCGCATTTAAACATCCACGCGCTATCCCCTAAATTACAGGGTAATCAATAAAGATGACATAAAGTCAGTCCTGCCAGAGGCATAAGACATAATGCATTAGCAGCTCACCGTTGGAATGATAAATCTTAGACATTTTACATCGCACAAACAGAAATCAGTTGTGTCGCTCGATGAAAGCTTGCTTCTCCGCGCGGCAGACCTCGGCCAAGACCTTCGCTCCGTGCACATCCTTGTATGGAATCAACTTTTGTGTATTCTTCGG
Organism: Amphibalanus amphitrite; assembly: GCF_019059575.1. Lineage (NCBI taxonomy): Eukaryota > Metazoa > Arthropoda > Thecostraca > Balanomorpha > Balanidae > Amphibalanus > Amphibalanus amphitrite. Next base: position 46,960 of record NW_024882915.1, read on the forward strand.
CGAAGGAGCATGTATTCTTCTTGCGGGTGCTTGCTGTAGCGCGAGCCACTTCTCGTCACTCAATATTACCCTTTCGAACCATTCTTCCGCTTCACTGAGCCGTGAGCCAAAAGGTGCACGCGCTTCCAGCCTCGACACCATGCTGTCAGGGTAGATGACGGTCATTAGGATCGGGTGATAATGTTTCCAGTTCAGTTTCTTATTGTGGAGGATTGTCCATCTTAGAGATGTCAATCGAATACCAACTTTTTGGCATACCGATACCAAACCGATACCAACTTGGTATTTGGTGTTTCGAGGCTAACACATTTGGTATTTTGTTGGTAGGTATTGTGAGTCCTCGCTTATGTAAAAGAGACTGTGACTTTGGTAAAAAGTTGGTATTTCCCTGATATTCCCAAGTCGGTTCGGTTTCGGTATTTTCCCACGGTTCCTGTTGGTATTTGGTTTGGTATCGGTATCACAACTTTCTGTAACTGACATCATTAGTCCATATATTTAAAAATGCCTTCCCAGGGTTTCTTAATCCATTGCGAACGTGAATACTGGACAGATTATTAAAGAATTGCTAGACTCTCATCACCTTCGAGCAACTGAACAAGATCCGCACCCCTTGTCACTCTGCAGTCTGGATTTTTCATGCTTCATGGACTTCACCGTTTAACCTCAAGCAACTCAAGTTGCGGAGCGAACTCAAGAGTCCAAGACCCTTGATGAACTGAACGCTGCCGTGTGTCGTCGAAGGCCTCGTCTGCACGATGGCCGGCGATCATTTGGGGCTCCAGCGGGGGCTTACTATTCGCTAATGAACACCCTGCACCTGTGCACGTGACCTGACCTCAGAGGTCACATGTTGCTCTGACACTTTTTTAACTTGATTGTGAATCGCTGGGTGTTGTTTTTGTTTGCAAGGCGTTTAGCTTAATTATGGGTGAAACGGCGGCGGGGTCCAGCACCCCCCCCCCCCCACTCTAGACCCCTCTCGGTTTTCAGAAAGCCGATAGGTCCGACGACTGACGAGGAATAACGGATACAACGACAACGAGACACGTGCACTCTTGAAATATGTCTGTTCCGTGTGGATTTGATTTTTGAGAACGTTGGCCTTGTCTTGTCTATAAGCTGAAATCGCCAATCAGCCTTATGCATTACCTAGCTGCATCGCTTCGAGTCCCATCGGTGGGAATGGCTTCTATACTCTACACTATTCGTGCTTTCTTGGAATGATATCACGTTCGATAGAAGTATGAAGCGAACACATAGCGAACGGGGCGAGAGTAACACTTAACATATTGTTTACTGGTTAACCCTACCGAAGCTTTAACAATGCAGTTTTTGAAATGAACTGTTCAACAGTTGTTCAGCGCAATAAACGAAATTATATGAAACAACTTAGGAAATTAAAAGTTATGAAGGTTGAAATATGCAACCGTTAAGATAATGATATAAATAGTGATTAATGACGTTGTCGGCGGTATGCCGATCATGACAACATTAATTGCTACGTCCTAAACAAACTGCCACGTCTTGCAGTCTAAGGTGAAACTGCAATGAATGATGTGTGAGCTACATGGTCCGGCATAAGTTTTATCCTCTAAAAAAATGTTCTCTCTAAGTTGCTACATAGGGGACAGCGATTCTCTTTAGCGTTCAGTTTATTTCCCACGAACAGGAACTTACATACGAACGCAAATTTGCATGCTGGTAACTAGGTTGTGCAGTAAATACGGCTGGATTTTTTTATCATACCCGTTTGAGCTGTAACGACAAGGCGCCGAGGCTGGCCGCCGACTTCTGTTTGTCCAGGTCCTGCTGGACGATAGCCTGAAGTTCGTCGATCAGGATGAGGTCCGAATGGCAGCCGGCTAGCATCTCTTTCCTTCAGAAGTCTGACACGTTCAATTCGCACCACCGCTAGGCCTTGGCAGAGCGATGAGCTGGCGCGCCGTCCTGATTGAAAATGCATGCCAACATGTCATTGACCATGCGTTGGCTTAGTATTGGGCCGAAGGTAGGTAATGAGCCTCGGAGAGCTCTTCCAATAGCGTCTCACGGTCCTGTTTGGAGATGTGATAGCGCTTCAGCGCGAGCCGCTTGGCCAATTTTGTCGCTAACTACTGGCCCCTCTTCCCGGCCGCCTTTTTCAATGCGATTTATGTAACGTTTGAAATGGTAGGCGCACGCCGGCAAACTGGAACGATCAGCAACTCTGCCAGCAGCTGTATGCGGTTCTGCGACACCTGAGCGAACGTCATTTCAGCGAACGACATTTGAGCGAAACATTTTCAGCGATTATCAATTTAAGCGATTGGCTTTTTCAGCGATTGTCAAGTCGGCGAATTCAATCACAGCAATTATCAACTTTAGCGAGGACCAGAATCAGCGAAACCAGATTGAGCGAATATATGGTGGTCAGTGGGAGACCAATTGAGCGATGCAGTTACATCGAATGACCAATTACAGGAGTTACAGCAGTTACAGGAATCCAGTCTATGTTTCAGGGACCTCACCCAAATATCTGGAAATTCGTACGGTGCTTGGGGCAAGAACAAATTTTACAACATGGGGAACTGATCCAAATTCAAGCGGGACAATTTCGCGAAAAAAAAGCACAAGCAATATTGATCTCTGAACAAACGTTTGGTCACCATTATTGACAAAGAGCAGGGTGGGGTAGGGGGGGGATGAAATTGAACCGTTGGAATTTTTGACAAATGTAGTATTAAATTTGGAGCTCAATGTCTGTCCTTTGAACGCGCGACATCCACCATCCAGTTCCGGATAACCATGAGAAATTCCGGAAACATTCGTACGCATACGCTCGCAAAAGAAAAAGATCCACCGTTACAGGACGATGAAATGTTTCGCTGAACTGACAGTCGCTCAAATTGTAGTCGACGAAATAGATGTCGCTGAAACATAGCTTTCGCTAAAATTGATAATCGCTATATTTGATAATCGATGAACTTGATAATCGCTGGATTGCCATTCGCTGAAAATGGTTCGCTCAAATGACGTTCGCTCAAATGACACTCGCTAAAGTCGCTCGCACCGGCCGTATGCGTATACCAACAACACCGGACTGTGCAGACAGTTCGCCCATAATTAAGACTTGCAAACAAAAACAACAGGCAGATGTCCCAACCAATCAGCTATGACACGCTGTGCCATTTCGGCCTGGAGCATGCCGACTGTCTGGTTCAGCTCCCTTGATAAAAATTTCAGACCTTCATGTAGCGACGCAGCCGTTCAGGTGGACAATCTCTGTGAAACTGGCCGTAGCTCGGTGATCCGTGACCCGAGGTCCGTTCGTCACCTCATGTTCTGCGGCCAAGGACCGTGCAATGCAGGAGTGCAGCCTAAATCGTCATCCCTCAGGTGTAGACACGATTAGGAACCGGAAAGTGTTGTCATAGGTAGTGGACATAACTTTTGTGGAACCCTGTAGTGTCGTCCTCATGTATAGTCTTTCATTGTCAGCGGGGCGCTACATGGAGTTAAAATGGCGAGCGGCCCTCCCGCCGGAATGGTGAGCGTCCTTCTCTGTCAAACGCGGCGCTAGTTTCCGCCTAAGCTCCGCTGGCCCGCCCAACTGCTATGCCATGCGGCACAGTCTACAAGTACAGGTGACCGGTCGCGAGATCGGAGCTCCGTAGCACCGAGCGAGTGTGGCGGAGGTGGGGGTATTCACCGCATCAAACCTACAGGTCGCCTGGACCCTTATCTTGAGACCAATAGTACCTATATCGTGTTCAGCCGCTGCTCACACGGCGCGTCCAGGGCTGAGTGGTGCTCGCTATCTACCCTCTGCCCAGTGTGGACAACAGAGCGAAACAGCGCACACTCTGAACCACGCCTTTATTAGGTGATGCAGGCTTCAGCCATTGTCATACAGATGTGCAAATACCAACACAATTCGACCTTCTGGAGAATTCTTCTAACTTTTGCGTTGCTCTCCATGAATGTCCTTTTTGATCTACTTGGAAAAGTTGCTGGGTATTTCGGTGTCAAAGAGATCACTCTGACACTGGTGACAACTGCGGCACACCGGCGGCAACTGTACCGCAACGGTGACAGTTGTGTGACAGTCGCGGCCGCAGGTCGTCACGGCCCGTGACGGGCCGGCGTCACGGACCGGTTTCACCGGGCTGCCCTCGTCCGTGACGGCGCCGAGACCATGCCGCCGCCAACTGTCCCCATAACGCTCGGCTGGGGCACTACTGCACACGTGCGCACGTGCAGTGGGCGCTTCCACGGCTCGAGAACGGCTGGGTCACTTACGCATACACTCTTAGGGATCGATAACTAGGCTGCCGGATAAAAGTCATTTTCGATCCAGTTTGCACGTGCGCACGTGCAGGAAGACGCCTTGACATCTTGAGAGCGGATGGGCCGATTGCGCTAAAATTTGGTACACCGTTAGGGGCTAGTTAGTAGGGTGCCGAGGCCCGTGCGTAAGTCAGTTGGCGGTGCTGCTGCGCTCTTCCGAGCGTGCAGGCCGCAGAAATCACTCGCGCGCGCTCGTATGTCGCCCCAAAAGGCGTCTTTACTGATTATTATGAGAGCAACACACAGTGGCGGATACTGGGGAGGGCAAATAGGGCAATTGCCCCTCCCAAACATCAAAATTTTAACATTGCTGCTATATTAAGTGCATGGAAAGAACCAATATTGTACTGGTTTGCTCCTCCCAAAACTCTGAGCTGGATCCGCCAGTGGAACACAAGAAGGCATGATGTACAAAAGTAAAAGGTTCAAGTAGCTTGGGAGTATCCAGACTTCAGCTTTCTTTCTTTCTCATGGTTTTGGTCTCAGAACAGTTCATGTTCAGTTCTCACGCAGTCACGCTGGATAAATAAATTGGGCCGAGACACGCTGTCGAGACAAACATTGAGAGCAAGGCCATATACCATTGAGAGCATATCGAGCAGTTTTCGCAGGCCCGTCACGAGCTTTACATCATCCAGTGCGTCTTATTGGCACATTCTGCCTCGGTGGGAATTTCTCATTGCAGGTACACATTCAGTGGAGCATAATGTTATGCCCGAGGAAAACACGCCGCCGTAGATGGCTATACGGGGTCGCCGGAGGGCGTTTTAGGCACACCAGCAGTTCGTCTGGCACAGCCGAGAGCAGTTCGTCTGGCACAGCCGAGGGCAGTTCGTCTGGCACAGCTGGGGGCAGTTCGTCTGGCACAGCTGGGAGCAGTTCGTCTGGCACAGCTGGGAGCAGTTCGTCTGGCACAGCTGGGAGCAGTTCGTCTGGCACAGCTGGGAGCAGTTCGTCTGGCACAGCTGGGAGCAGTTCGTCTGGCACAGCTGGGGGCAGTTCGGCTGGCACAGCTGGGAGCAGTTCGTCTGGCACAGCTGGGAGCAGTTCGTCTGGCACAGCTGGGAGCAGTTCGTCTGGCACAGCTGGGAGCAGTTCGTCTGGCACAGCTGGGAGCAGTTCGTCTGGCACAGCTGGGAGCAGTTCGTCTGGCACAGCTGGGAGCAGTTCGTCTGGCACAGCTGGGAGCAGTTCGTCTGGCACAGCTGGGAGCAGTTCGTCTGGCACAGCTGGGAGCAGTTCGTCTGGCACAGCTGGGAGCAGTTCGTCTGGCACAGCTGGGAGCAGTTCGTCTGGCACAGCTGGGAGCAGTTCGTCTGGCACAGCTGGGAGCAGTTCGTCTGGCACAGCTGGGAGCAGTTCGTCTGGCACAGCTGGGGGCAGTTCGGCTGGCACAGCTGGGAGCAGTTCGGCTGGCACAGCTGGGAGCAGTTCGTCTGGCACACCAGCTGGGAGCAGTTCATCTGGCACAGCTGGGAGCAGTTCGTCTGGCACAGCTGGGAGCAGTTCGTCTGGCACAGCTGGGAGCAGTTCGTCTGGCACAGCTGGGAGCAGTTCGTCTGGCACAGCTGGGAGCAGTTCGTCTGGCACAGCTGGGAGCAGTTCGTCTGGCACAGCTGGGAGCAGTTCGTCTGGCACACCAGCTGGGAGCAGTTCATCTGGCACAGCTGGGAGCAGTTCGTCTGGCACAGCTGGGAGCAGTTTGTCTGGCACAGCTGGGAGCAGTTCGTCTGGCACAGCCGGGAGCAGTTCGTCTGGCACAGCTGGGAGCAGTTCGTCTGGCACAGCTGGGAGCAGTTCGTCTGGCACAGCCGGGAGCAGTTCGTCTGGCACAGCTGGGAGCAGTTCGTCTGGCACAGCCGGGAGCAGTTCGTCTGGCACTGCCGAGTCGAGTTCGACCTGATATTCCGTGCGAACGCGTCCGTGAGCTGGTAATGCGTGCGGCAGTCGGCTGGTGGCCCTTTAAATCACACATGACGGCATTAAACCATTCACCCAGACTTCTAACCTGGATGGGGAGGAGGAGGGGACGGGGAGTCGGATCCGACCCCTCCCCCTCCATATCTCTGGAATCCAATCATCCATCGAACCGTTTGAGGCGGCAGCGTGAACTTTAGCATCTCTCCTTCCACATCAATTTGACGGGCTTTGTGAAAGTTGGAGGCAATTTGACGAAAAAAGATTTGTGGTATTCTCACTTTACTGCCCAAACTATGCGAAATGTTTGGCTAAAATATTGCATTTGGAAAAATCGCAAGATTGCGACTATTATTAAGGTGTGGATCACCATACAAGATACAAAGACATTACATTCAGAAAAAAATGTATCAAATAAATGGCAAATGAGCTGTCGGCTTCGGCCATCATTAAGTTTTACAAACTTGTAATGTAGGATGTAGAAAAACCGATCTGTCCGGTGAGGGTTAAAGTGGTACATCAGAAACAAGACCGTTTTCGCAACGGGTTAACTAGGATACGCACCAAGCTCGATCCGAATTCTGAAGCAAATCACAATCTTGGTAGATAATGCACAGAATCTGTTGGGCGAATTTTCAGTTTTGGATTTATCTCAATATGTAATATAATAGAAATTTTATAAATGAGGCTACCAAACAATAAGAGTAACCTAAGCTGAAAAGGCTACTAAGAATCAACAACGAACGTAATTTGACCAAATAGCCCCAAATGTGAGCCGTGCCAGATATGCCAGATACCTAACCGTCGTGAAAGTTCCGCTAATGTCTGCACGGTCTCCCACTGTGCCGCGTGTAGTGTGTCAAGTTTGGCGCAATGTAAGCGGCAATTACGACGCGGAGTGTGCGGCGTATTCGGCGCAGCTGCGGCGTGACGGCCGCCGACCCCGCCGCTGTGCACCCCAGCGGGTACAATTGTGGCGCGCCGGCGGCGGGCAGAGCCACGGCGCTCAGCTACGCGACACTATGCATGGTTATCCCGCGCCGGGCCAGGGGCCTGTGGTTTTTCGCAGATATCTCAAAAACACCTGTTCTTGCATCTTTTCCGCACATGTTGTGAAAATTTCAGACCCAGGTCGCCTTAGGTCAGGTCACCAGGTCACGCCAAGTGACCTCACCTCAGAACAAAAAATAAGAATGCTCGTCATAGCTACATCGATTGATCGATTGCCTTGAAAGTTTCAGCGATTGATGGACAAATTTATGCAAGGTGACCTTTTTATTTACGTAAATATAAAAGGTAGCTTTCCATGAATTTTGTTAAATAATGGATAAACAAAGTTCAATGTTTTTCGTCATATAAATGTAAACCATCTTAAAAACCATACATTGTCAATAATCTGAAACCAAGGAACCGCCATCGGACTGACGTCCAGTGACGTCACCAGTCCGCAGTGACGTCACCCGTCCGTAGAGTCGCGCGGTCAGCGGGGCGTGTGGGCCCACCTGTGACGTCACCGGCGCAGTCGCCAGCTGACTGGCGGCGGGACCGCTAACGGTGGATCAGCCGGGGCCAGATCACTGAACTGTGACGCGGTAGAACTTATGCGCGGCACTGACAGAGGTTACGGGCAGAGCCGTAACCCTCACCGTAACTGGCTGGTAATGGCGTAGCTTCGCATTTGGGGGGGGGGGGGAGAGAGAGAGCGAGAGAGAGAGAGAGAGAGAGAGGGAGAGGGAGAGGGAGAGGGAGAGGGAGAGGGAGAGGGAGAGGGAGAGGGAGAGGGAGAGGGAGAGGGAGATTGAGAGGGAGATTGAGAGGGAGATTGAGAGGGAGATTGAGAGGGAGATTGAGAGGGAGATTGAGAGGGAGATTGAGAGGGAGATTGAGAGGGAGAGGGAGAGGGAGAGGGAGAGGGAGAGGGAGAGGGAGAGGGAGAGGGAGGGGGAGAGGGAGAGGGAGAGGGAGAGGGAGAGGGAGAGGGAGAGGGAGAGGGAGAGGGAGAGGGAGAGGGAGAGGGAGAGGGAGAGGGAGAGGGAGAGGTGGAGGTGGAGGAAGGAGGGAGTTAATGTAATTCTGCGTTTAAGCCTTACAATGTTTTTATATTTAGGCAGGTATACCTACTAGCAACTGCATCAAATTATTTCATGCTAAAACTTTACCATAAAGCCGACGAGTGAAAGGCGAAAGCAGTGACCAAAGGGACAGAAACCGATCCACAGACCACAGCTGACCAAACAGACACACAGATCCACAGACCACAGCTGACCACACAGACACACAGATCCACAGACCATAGCTGACCAGACAGACACAGATCCCCAGACCACAGCTGACCAGACAGACACACACAGATCCCCAGCCGACAGCTGGACAGACAGACACACACAGATCCACAGACCACAGCTGACCAGACAGACACAGATCCACAGCCGACAGATGGACAGACAGACACACAGATCTACAGCCCACAGCTGACCAGACAGACACAGATCCACAGACCACAGCTGACCCGACAGACACAGATCCACAGACCATAGCTGACCAGACAGACACACAGATCAACAGACCAGAGTTGACCAGACAGACACAGATGCACAGACCACAGTTGACCAGACAGACACACATATCTACAGACCAGAGTTGACCAGAGTGACAGCCGATCCTCCAGACTGCAGCTTGGTGCATCTCCGCCGCGGGGACTGCAGGTGGGCGCATCTCCGCCGCGGAGACTGCAGGTGGGCGCATCTCCGCCGCGGAGACTGCGGCGGAGCACAGAAACGGACCACCACGGGCCGGGGCAGTAACCACTAACCAGTAACCACCGTGAACAGTGCGGCGAGCGCAGCTGTATTGGTCGGATGGAACAGAAGCGAGCCACCACGGTGATGGGGCGAGGGGCGGCGCGGGTGGTCCGGCGCAGTGGCTGCGACAAAACACCTGATATACAGGTAGCACCTGGCGCGGTGCTGTGGCTTTGTGTAAGCAGTATGGTAATTGGTAGCCATCGCTGCAGGGCGTCCTATGGTGAGGAGGTGCGCCCAAGATTCCTGTGTCAATGGTACACACAAGGCACGCTGTGATCCGGATTGGAGACAAACACTGCGATATGACGAGACGAGCCCTATTCCCTCTACAAATGAGCATCATGAACTGGAGGATACTGCCGGACGGGAAGTTGCACCACCGTGGCTATGAACTGCCGAGGCTACTGCCGGACGGGAAGCTATGAACTGCCGAGGATACTGCCGGACGGAAGTTTCACCACCGTGGAGGCTACTGCCGGACGGAAGTTCCACCACCGTGGCTATGAACTGCCGAGGCTACTGCCGGACGGGAAGCTATGAACTGCCGAGGATACTGCCGGACGGAAGTTCCACCACCGTGTCTATGAACTGCCGAGGCTACTGCCGGACGGGAAGCTATGAACTGCCGAGGCTACTGCCGGACGGAAAGTTCCACTGCACCGTGGCTATGAACTGGAGGCTACTGCCGGACGGGAAGCTATGAACTGCCGAGGCTACTGCCGGACGGGAAGTTCCACTGCACCGTGGCTATGAACTGGAGGCTACTGCCGGACGGGAAGTTGCACCACCGTGGCTATGAACTGCCGAGGCTACTGCCGGACGAGAAGTTCCACTGCACCGTGGCTATGAACTGGAGGCTACTGCCGGACGGGAAGCTATGAACTGCCGAGGCTACTGCCGGACGGGAAGCTATGAACTGCCGAGGCTACTGCCGGACGGGAAGTTGCACCACCGTGACTGGATGGGACAAACAGGCAGCTATACTGCAGTGCGTACTGCGTATACCAGTAATATACATAGTGATACACCACCGATGGGTGTACTGTGCTCACGATACACAACCACAGTTGTACTGCATCCGCGATACATCATCAGAAAGGTATACTGCGCCACTGGTACACCACCGGTGGGTGTCACGCACCAGTGACCAGTGATACACCACCCACAGGTGTACTGCGCCACTGGTACACCCCCGGTGGGTGTCACGCACCAGTGACACGCCGTACGTTACGCTACTCCACTGGCCAGCGCTGCGAAACACGCCGCAGCCAGCGGTGCTGACCGCAGCATGGGACACGCTCCTTTGAACACGTGACCGCAGGACACAGTCTCGGTGACCGGTCGGCCGGGACAGGGCGGCGCCGCGTGGGCCGGTCACGTGTCACTGTGCCGCCCCGCTGACTGGCGGTGTTACGAGACACCGCGTGCCACGAGCCGTCACACGCGGCACGTGCCGCACGTGACGGTGGCATGGACTGATCACGTGACACAGCACGTTCGGTACGTGACTTTGTACGGACGGCGCCTGTCACAGAAGGCTCCCGGGTGGTCTCAGCATTCGGCCGCTCCTATAGCAGTCGGTGACACACCAGGGAAATAAGCTAAAATTAGAGCGCTCTATTTATTGCTCCCGCTACTTCACCGTCTCCCATAGGGTCCTGTGTTGAGCTGGTGTCGAGGCTCTAAAAATGACGCCGATTTTTGCACCCTTCTCACAAAAACCACTCGGATCGCCTGGAAACTAATTGTTCCGCTCTAAAAATTTCATGATCGACGGGAAAATGAATGAGAAAAAGATTGGTCCTGAAATAGTTCTGAACTCCCTGTAGAACATATCGAAATATGGCTGCAAACTAGGAGCATGTCCAAATCGACAAAACAATACAAATAAACTTACCGGGATTTTTTTATTTTCCATGCATCTGTGTATGAAATCAGTCGGTTTTTCGGAAAGATCATCTTCTGTTTAATAAATAATCCCACAATTGCAATCGAGAAAAAAAACATTTCCGCTGTGACAGCAGTTTTGGCATTGTGCCAGTAGTGTGGCGTGCGCGGTGCTGGGTGGTCGTCGGGACGGAGTTGTGAGTATTTTCGGTGTTTTAATGGTTGATGGCCATTTGAACCAGCTTTATATTATTTCCTACGAATTTTTGCATCAAATTATTGCTTTGAAAGACCATTGAAACCCCTTATCTCTTCATGAAACACGATCATATTCATCGTCGACGAAAATGGCGCGGGACTCCATGTGCATTCCGATCGAAATAAATCGTAAATTAAATAATATTCGATGATAAGTATCATATTCTAGTGACACATTTTCATAAAATAAGGCATAAACTTTGCAAGGAAGTCAACATTGGATAATTGGGATTCTTATTTTGCTCACATATCCTTGTAGTAGTCAAATGGCTCAATTGTTAGATAAATGTAAGTAAATGTTTTGGCTTGATGTTTGCTGTGAAACCACCCAGCCACTTGCTGGTTGAGTGTTTTCTGATAATTACCTGATAATCATTTCTCCTTTTCCTTAAAAGAAACTAAAATTCCTTTCAAAGTAATCCATTTTTAGGAAAGGCGGCTTGCTCATTGACATTTCATGTTTTTGTTTTGTTATTGCTGGCAGTATTTTGATACAATAATGCAATATGAATTTTTCGCAATAATAAAACCTAAGACAAACTTAGTTAATGCGTCAATCAAACACCCAACAGAAAGATTGTGAGTCCTTGTGACGTGAAGTAGAATATGCTATTAATGTGTTATATAGAATATGCTAATTATTATTTGATACTGATAGCTGAGCATGTGAATTATGCCACAATAAAATTTCATTTTCTGGTTTTGAAATAGCCGGCAGTATTTTACTTCAACAAATGTAATATACATGGAATACATGTTGTTATGTTATGTGAAAAGTTAAATAACAGCCAACAGAAGGGGTTGTTTCAGCAGATAATGTTTGTAAATTGTACCTTATGCATTACCTTTCTTTTCTGCAGGACCATGCTTCCGCTGGGTGGTCGACATTTGCCTCCTGAAGAAGTTGAGCAACATGAAGACTACCAGATGAGGTGTCTGCAGTTCATGTGGAACTCTGCAGACTACAAGTTGTGCCAACCACAACCAAAGTGCTGTGATCATGGAGGCATGAACCTCATGACAACACTTCAGATTTGCAGTTGAACCAAAGTGTAATTCAAACCACCTGTGGCATCTCACTCAATGTGTGAACAGTGTGATTATTGTGCAGTGTTCAGCTGCAATTAAGACATTTATTAGTGACTTGTTTTGCAATTAGCCACCAAAAGCATTTTTGGGCTGGCTGCTGTAATTTGTTGTGCACTGCGCAGTAGTGGTAGTGTTTTGTCACTTGTCAAGTTGTCAGTTGTGCATGTTGCATGTTTCTCTTCCCTCGGCCCTCATTATCAGTTAAGTGGTGAATTGGCATCACTCAGTCTCCCCAGATCTCCATTGACTGTCTGTCAACCGATTCCCGGATGAAAAGTCAAAACGTTAAAAGTAAACGGATAAAAAGTCAAGGGACATTAAGTCAACAGACAGAAAGTCAACATCGCAAGAAGTCAAAGGACAAAATGTCAAATGAACAAAAAGTCAACCTGCCAAAAAGTCAACACGCCAGAAGTCAACAAGCTAAAAGTCAACACGCAAGAAGTCAAAAGACATAATGTCAAAGAGACAAAAAGCCGACATGTCAAAAAGTCAACGCGCTTAAAGTCAACACGCTAAAAGTCAACACGCATAAAGTCAACACGCAAAATGTCAACGCGCAAAAAGTCAACACGCAAAAAGTCAAGACGCTAAAAGTCAACACGCCTAAAAGTCAACACGCCTAAAAGTCAACACGCTAAAAGTCAACACGCGAAAGGTCAACATGCTAAAAGTCAACACGCTAAAAGTCAACATGCTTAAAAGTCAACACGCGAAAAGTCAACACACAAAAAGTCAACAAGCAAATAGTTAATAGGTGCGCGAAAAGTTGATGCGCAAAATGTAGTCAACAGCAAAAAGTAGTCTTCAACAGCAGTCGTTAACTAAGTCGGTACAAGTACGCCGCAGCCCGCGTCTCCGGTCGGCGACTGACCCGCGCCGTGCCACCTGATCCCCGGCCGGCTGCACCGCATAGTTAGTGATAGCGCGTCTCGGCGCGTCCCCGTACGTACCCCGACACTACCGATAAGAACACTCCTACCTATTTTTTAATTTGCTTTAAAAAGTATATTGGGAATGTGAACTTATCTATATAAAGTTGGCGTACTGTGCCTGCTGGTGGCGGGGGGGGGGGGGGGACAGTTCCGATAAGGAGGCGTAGGGCGGAGGCGAAGATGAAGGAGAGGGACAGTAACTGGTGGCCACAATGCGCTATACTTGTCACCTCTCTTTGGACGTCACAGCTCCGAGGTCCTAAAAAATTGTGTTTACGGAGCGAGCGGAGTCTCATACTGAATTAAAGGTAGTGTGCCACCTTTGAAAGATTTCCCATTTTATTTTTCCTAGGATAAGAAGCTTCTGTTTTTACCTAATATCGCAAAAAAAAAAATCAAAAATGGGCCTGGAATAGTGCCTTTTTCGCCTAAAAGTTTATCGGTTTTTAGATATGTATAACAACTGTAGTGGGCTCACCTGCAAACAGGCGTCGGGCAACAATCGCGAATGCGGCGCACTTGTGACAATAAGCAAAGGTCATTATAGTGTTACGACCATACGACGTACGGGAATGAGTTATCAGCTGTCTAATCGTAGACAACACAATGTCGAGCCTTAAACTGTAAGCCCGTATTGGTATTGTTTCTTATATTTGGCTGTCAAACATTATTTATGGTTTGAAATATGATTTTATGTAAAATAATTGATATGAAAAAGCCGTCTTATAAGTTATGACCCCATTTCACAACACGCAAGTGGCAGAAATGACAATGATCAGTTGACGCATTTTTCTTGGCCGAAGTCAGAGCGCGCGGCCCGACGCACCACGCGTATTTGGAAATTCCGACCTCGACGAGCATCAGAAGCCACCTAACAGGCGTGTTCGAAACCGCAGGAGATGATGATGAACGGGTTTATCGAAACTTGATTGGATGAGCATATCGGTAATAGCGATTTCAGTGTGTGCATTTATTGTTCATAGTGGTGTGAAATGTGGTTGGGGTACGACCGACAACCCGTCGGGGCGAATTTCGCACTGGGGTACTCAAAATTTGAAGAATTTAAGACGTTTCCATGAGTTTTGAAGGTATGGATAAGTTCTAAAAATCCGGTTCTCCTTATCTGGGCCATTAACTCCATACGGTCCAAGAAAGCTGGCACACTACCTTTAAGGGAAAATCCTGAGTATGAGCGGCCGGCCGGCCGGCCGGCCGGCCGTGGGGACGCTCTTCAAAAGCTAATATCTTAGGAACGGGACATCCGATTGACAAGCGGTCTTCTTTACTGAATGTCACTTGGACGTAAAAGTTCTGTGGTGTGATGGCCACCATGCGTTCTTGCCAACCACCGCACGTGGCGCGTGGTAAAGTTGGACATTTTTTAAGAACCCCCAAAATTGCAACCTCAATAACGGCACAACGGTTGGGCCGATTGAATTGAAACTCGGTACACAGTTAGGTCTCCATCAGATAATTCATCTGCATGTGTTAAGGTTGGGGTGCTACAGCACGTGCGTACGTGCAGGGGGCGCTCCCAGATCTCGAGAACGGCTGGGCCGATTGCGCTCAAATTTGGTACACGGTTGGGGACCAGCTAGTAGGGTGCAGTGCAAAAGTCAGTTTGGACCCCGCTTGCACGTGCGCACGTGCAGTGTGCCGCTTCCAGATCTCGAGAACGGCTAGGCCGATTGCGCTGAAATTTAGCACATCGCTAAAGACCTGTTAGTAGGGTGCAGTGCACAAGTTAGTTGGAGGTACCCCCTCGCAATTTCGCACGTGCAAGGCCCATCCTCTCGCTCGCTCCGTTGGTCGCCCAAAAGGCGTTTTACTGGTTTTAGCAATCGCATCTCGATAACTTAATTGACCTATACATTTTGATGAAAATTGGTCACCTTAATTGTATGCAGTCCGTACCTTTCGATGAAAATTGGTCGCCTTAATTGTATGCAGTCCGTGAATATTAACAGGTTGTTGTCTGTTGATGCTGATATGAGCGTTCCTTTCAAGGCAGGACAATCCGACAATCACACAATTGCCTCTCGTTCCAACTTCCACCTATCTAAAAGAAACGACGCGCTTTACTATTGTACCAATTGTACCATACAATACGCTTGAACTATAATAAAAGTGTGAAATCGCTAATAGTACCCGTGACGGAATCAATTGATGAGAAACGTCTCCCTACACAATATAGGAAATTTGAACAAGCGAACCTTTCGTATCGATAACATTCCGGGTTACTATATTTGTTGAAATAATTCCAGTAAACTGCGCCTGGGACAGCCAGTTGTCTCGAAAGATCATATAAAGCTGCCTCATGACAACCTTATGATGCGAGCGAGCTCCCACCTAGTACGTAAGTGTCAACGGATGTGTGTCAGATTTCAGCCAAGCATGCCCGTGTGACCAGCTGAGTCGCGGTTGCGGGCCATGGGAATCCCCATCAGTCGCGCAATGGAGGCAGTCTCGCTTCAATGTCCAATGATGCAGGTTATATTGTGCAGCATCCTGCTTAATTGTGTACAGCTGTTTGTAAATATTATCTCATGTATGTAATGACTGATTATCCAGGTGTCATTGACTTTGTCTCTTTGACTTGTCCTTTTGAGTTTTTGGATTTTGGCTTTTTTCCTTTGGATTTTTCGTAATTTGACTTAATGTCCTGTTGACTTTTCGTCTTTTGACCTTTGTCCTCTTTACTTTTTGTCCTTTTGACTTTTTGTCCCTTTGATTTTTTGTCCTTTTGACTTTTTGGACTTTGACCATATGTCTTTTTGACTTTTTGACCTTTTGACTTTTTATTTTGACTTCATGCCCGGTTGACTTGTTGTTTTTTGACTTTTTGTCCTTTTGACTTTCTGTCCTTTAGGTTTTTTGGATTTTGACTTTATGTCCTGTTCACTTTTTGTCTTTCGACTTTTGTCCTTTTTACTTTTTGGCAATTTGACTTTTTGCCGTTTTTACTTTTTGTCTTTTGACCTTAAGTCCATTTGACTTTTTGTCTTTTGACTTCTATGCTAGTTGACTTTTTGTTCATTGACTTTTTGGCAAGTTCACTTTTTATCTTTTGACGTTTTATCCTTTTTGACTTTTTGCCTTTTGACTTTCTTCTTTGTTGACCTTTTACCTGTTGACTTTTAAGATTTTTGACTTCTTGCTTTTGACGTAATGTCTGTTGACTAATCATCCTTTTACCTTTTATCATTTGACTTTTTGTCCGGAACCCACCTAACTTGAGATGGTATTTGCTAATAGTGTCAGAAAAGAAGTGATTGTAGACATTTTTAGGAATATGAGCTCCGTTTCATGCGTGTTCCAGTGGTCATTTTGTCACATGTCCCATAGTGTAATAAATGGAAACTGTTGTTCCCTTTTGAAGGTACTCGCGGATGCAGAAAGCGTTGGACCTAATTATTAAACGCACCCTCCTATCAGCGACGCACGAAATCGACAAATATCATCCTTTTTAGAACAGGAGGAAACGAAAATTTGTGAACATAGCTGTACCTACAACAGTGCATAAGGAATTGAAATTCTTGGAGTTTTTGAAATTCGGAGAAACTAAAGTTGTCGACAGGTATGCCCCCTTGCACGTCAAAGACCGCCTAAAAAACAAACGTCTACAAATGAAGGCAGTATTCGTATGTTCGTTGTAATTGCAGCAGCCTAGCAACATGCATTGCGGTCCGATGGCGAATTACACTCGTGCTCAAAAACTATGCCGGTAACTGCCAATGCACTTAGGTCATAGGTGAGGAGAGGAAGTGTTATGTTATATGTCAACATCATAGAAATGGCTTCATCTGAGCTGTGCCTATTGTACATAATTCAACCAATCTATGCATTTCGTTTCTTGCAATCTACTCATGCTTTCACTCCAGCTTCAGAGTAATCATCCCATATTGTATGTCTTAAGATATTGATTTCTATGGCGGTTTGCAATTGCTAGCCACGTCTCACCTCAGTTTGGTGGCCCCGCATCGGCCCACTCGGCCGCTCTAAAATTGACTTACGGAGGAGGATGGTGGCTTTTATTTTAGCTTCTCCGCTGACTGCGGGGAGCGCCGTCGCCGAGGTAGGAGCAATAATTAGCTTATGTTTGGGACTAATTTCCACGCTTAACTAACATTTTAATGTTATTTTAATTAATTCATGTTAATCTTTGACGCATTCTCTTTCTATTGATACCATCCACCGGTCTGAGAATTACTGCCTTGCTGCGTAAGGGCCGATAAAAGATCACGCTTTTAGGGGTATCTCTTCAACATGGGGCAGGAGCAATAAATAAAGCGCTCTAATTTTAGCTTATTTCCCTGGTATGTCACCAACTGATAGGCCGTCTCCAAGTCGCCCATGAATGTGATGTATACGGCTCTCAGCGCTTTCCACCCCTACCGTTTCTCTGACTTCCAGAAATTCGTAGTATTCTACCGGTCGGGTCAGGGTTCATGAATTTGACCGTTCAAGGTTGACACAGGACCAGGCCTCTGTAGCCGTGCGTCAGACTAGCTGTGTACGAGTCCGGCTGTGTATTTCTGAGGGTGTGTGTTTCTGAGGGTGTGTATTTCTGAGGGTGTGTATCTGAGGGTGTGTGTTTCTGAGGGTGTATCTGAGGGTGTGTGTTTCTGAGGGTGTATCTGAGGGTGTGTGTTTCTGAGTGTGTATCTGAGGGTGTGTGTGTGTGTGTTTCTGAGTGTGTATCGGCTTCTCAGTGTATATGTGGAGCCTGGGGGTGTCTGAGGCCGTGGGCAGCGGGTGGCACACGACGGCCCGCTGCCAGTGTCACAGCCACCGGAGAGGGTGGGTCAGCGGGAGCGGCGCCCCGTCCCGGCCGTGACCCGGCAGAGGTCACACCCCTCCCGGCCGTGACCCGGCAGAGGTCACACCCCTCCCGGCCGTGACCCGGCAGAGGTCACAGAGTCACCGGCCGTGACCCGGCAGAGGTCACAGAGTCACCGGCATGACACAGCCGAGTGTCCGGGGTCGTGCGACCCAGTGCTACGGATATATTTTGCTCTTTGGATGGATAGCTTGCCAACTTATGCTTTCGAAAGCTAAGCTTTGCGCTGTTGAGAGCGCCTGAGCATTGATGTTTTGTTGATGTTTTGAGCATTGTCTGTTTGTGACAGACTGTACTGTTCGAATAGACGAAGAGCGCATGCAGTGTTTGCTTGTGCTAGACGGAAGGTGTTAGCGGGGCAGATGCTGCTCTCTGCAGTATTCAACCGATAGTTCCATACACAATGCAGTTCACATTTAACCCGCGCCCCACTGGGGTCTGCGTATAACACGCCCTACTGGGGGGGGGAGGGCTCTTCATAGCCCCCCCCCCTCCTAACTCTGAAACTACTGGGCCGATCGTCAAAATTCAAACGGCGTCTGATAGCTCCGGAAAAACTGTCGAGCGAAACCTAATTTCATTGCCCTCGAGGTCACCGATGACGTCACAGGTCAGGTCAAATTAAAAATTATTAGCATTTTGGCTTGTTCACATTTTGGGCTCTGGCCGCCGTCTTACAATTCAGATCAAGCTCATTTTTTGTTTATACACTCGTGAACAGATGCTCTAGATACCCTGAGGGTACCAAACTTGTAATTTGATTTTCAGGTCAGAGTCAGGTCATCACAGGTCATGGAAATATTATATCATGCGTCGGTCATGTGCCACATGTTTTATGGTCCATTTGGGCCATAGATTTCGAATTTAATCTCGTCTGAGTCATTTGAAGTCATTTTGAGTCTAATTCAGCTTAGGTCAGGTCACTTTCAGGTCAAAAAAGGTCAAATTTTGAAGTTAAAATTTTTCAACGAAAAAGGCGTTCATTAGATGAAGTTTGAGCTCAGGAACACGATGGTGCTATTTATATTGGTGTTCGATGTCAAATACGTACTGAAAAATTGATTTGAAAAATTAATAATTGTGAGTTTTTTGCAATAATGCGTATAGCTTGGCTTTTTTTGAAAATATTTAGCTAAAAATTGCTAGAGTAAGTCATAAGCATGCGTTCTATCACATATATTCCTTTTTCGAAAAGTAAAAAACTTTTTTGAAAAAATATAAAAAAAAATTTGAATTTCATTTTATAAAATTTCCAAAATTTTCAAAATTTTGAAAGTCCGAGAAGGCAGTTTGGTAGCGCAGTCTATTCTGAGTATTTTCATGCAAAAAAAAATTGGATCTAGCTTAAAAACTGAGCTCTGGGAGCGATTGCCCTGGTTCGATGTTTTGCGTCGAAATCGGCCGAACATGACGTCACTCTGACGTCATTTCCGGCCGACCTATGGTAGCTACGAAGTTCATATTTTGACACAAGGTGTCAAATTGATGCAGCCGAAGGTACTGAAAGTTTGGCGTCGATACGAGCGGTTTGGAAGTTATTGTAGAAAAACTGGAGGGGGGGGGGCTATGAATAGCCCCCCCCCCCCCCAGTGGGGCGCGGGTAAAGAAGCAAGCTAATTTGATGATCGGTTTGTGGGAGTTAACACTTAACTTATGGAGAATGTTTCTAGGTTTGTATTTTGTGGTAAACATGATTCTCTAAAACCGAAGAGAGCTACGATTCCTTGCTGAGAGTTATGACGTAGGTAGGTACTTTTTGCGGCCTTGGGTAAGACGGCTGACATTGGCTGCCTTGCATTCACTGTATCAGGTCTCTGAGCTGGCCGAGCTGCGGGTGGACGAGGCGTGCCGAACCGGCAGGGGCTGCCACCCGCCCGCTGTCTCATCCACCGGACGACAGAGCGCTAACCGGTTTCTGAGCCGGTGGCCGGGTGAGCGGTAAAAACCCGCCCGGACGAACGGAGAGAGGCGCCGTGCAGCTCTCGGAGGTGAGCTACCACAGACTGCACGGAACGCCACAGACCGCACGGAACGCCAGAGAGCTACACAGACTACCACAGACTGCACGGAACGCCAGAGAGCTACACAGACTGCACGGAACGCCAGAGAGCTACACAGACTACCACAGACTGCACGGAACGCCACGGACTGCACGGAACGCCACAGACTGCACGGAACGCCAGAGAGCTACACAGACTCCACAGACTGCACGGAACGCCAGAGAGCTACACAGACTACCACAGACTGCACGGAACGCCACGGACTGCACGGAACGCCACAGACTGCACGGAACGCCAGAGAGCTACACAGACTCCACAGACTGCACGGAACGCCAGAGATCTCCAGAGACGACTGCAGACCCCCCGCAGACCTAAAGAAACCTCCAGGGACTCCACAGACCTCCACAGACCTCCACAAACTACCACAGACTACTACAGACTACTACAGGCCATCACAGACTCCACAGTCCTACATAGTTCAAGTTCAAGTTCGTTTATTCACGTCGAATCCGCTCTCATGCGGCTTTTCACCAACGCACGTGGAAATGGTAAAACGGGAGATGGAGAACACACACTCATCATACATAACTACATCAGAAATTCACGTCATCATCGGGAAGATTCACTACACCGTTAACTATGGCGATTATGTCTGGGTCGCCAGCAGGTGCGCCCTGACTGCTCGTTTAAAGGACGACTGGCCATCATACGTCGCACAGAACTCATTGAATGCATTGGCACCGCTATACACTAACTGCCTTCTACCCGCCTCGGTGCGTATCCGAGGTAGACGCAACCGCTGTGCGTACCGGGTGTTATGGCCGTGATCGTCTGCGGTTTCCATCCTGGATGCGATATTCGTCGGCTGTCCAGTTTGTCGAATGGTTCGCACGATACATATTCTGTGATAACGGGCTAGGTTTGTCGCGCTCAACCACTTCAAATCTTTCAGCACATCGGTCACATGACTGTACTTCCGGCGCCCGCTTATTACTTATTACTCGCGCACTGAAATTCAGTACTCAACTGAATTACATAGACCTCCACAGGCTCCACAGACTACTACAGACTACTAAAGGCTTCCACGGACTCCACAGACCTACACGGACTTCCACAATCCATCACAGACTACTACAGACTACTACAGGCCACCACAGACTCCACAGACTCAGACTCTACAGACTCCACAGACCTCCGCAGACTCCCTAGATCTCCCTCAGACCGGGAGTGAAACCAGAGCCAGCAGCACGCTACGCCACCGCACCGCGGTGCCAGCGGTGGCAGCTTTCCACCGCTGTGGCACCGGCCGCGCCCGACTCAATATCCATCGACCAAGACGTGACTGCTGCATTGTGTGCGGCACAATACTGCTGTGCGCGGCACAAAACAGCACTGCGCGGCACAATACTGCTGTGGGCGGCACAAAACAGCAGTGCGCGGCACAACACAGCTGTGGGGGGGGGGGGGCACAATACAGCTGGGACGGCGCAGCGGCCGGCGTTTGTTCTGGAGAAAGGTGACCGCAAGTTGTGACACACCACGTGTCACTGAACTCTTCTGTCCGTGTCATGACATATTGCATGTCACTGAACTCTTCTGTCCGTGTCATGACATATTGCGTGTCACTGAACTCTTCTGTCCGTGTCATGACATATTGCGTGTCACTGAACTCTTCTGTCCGTGTCATGACATATTGCGTGTCACTGCTGACCGTGGCCCGTGATGAAACTGAAGGGAACATACCGGCGGGACTTGTATCAAGATGAACCGCAGCCGCACTGGCCGGGACTGACTGGGACTGACCGGGACTGGGACTGACCGGGACTGACCGGGACTGACCGGGACTGGCCGGGACTGACCGGGACTGACCGGGACTGGGACTGACCGGGACTGACCGGGACTGACCGGGACTGGCCGGGACTGACCGGGACTGGCACTGACCGGGACTGGGACCGGGACTGACCGGGACCGGGACTGACCGGGACTGACTGGGACTGGCCGGGACTGACCGGGACTGGGACTGACCGGGACTGACCGGGACCGGGACTGGCCGGGACTGACGGACTGACCGGGACTGGGACTGACCGGGACTGACCGGGACTGACCGGGACTGACCGGGACTGGCCGGGACCGGGACTGACCGGGACTGACCGGGACTGACGGACTGGGTAAAAACCGACCAATGATCCCTGACCAGTGATCCCTCTTTGTAACCACGGCAGGGTAACAACCGACCAATGATCCCTGACCACGGCAGGGTAACAGCCGACCAATTATCCCTGACAAAGCAGGGTAACAAACGACCAATGATCCCTGACCAGTGATCCCTCAGGTTAACCACGGCAGGGTAACAACCGACCGATGATCCCTGAACAGTGATCCCTCTGTGTAACCACGGCAGGGTAACAACCGACCAATTATCCCTGACCAGTGATCCCTCAGGTTAACCACGGCAGGGTAACAACCGACCGATGATCCCTGAACAGTGATCCCTCTGTGTAACCACGGCAGGGTAACAACCGACCAATTATCCCTGACCAGTGATCCCTCAGGTTAACCACGGCAGGGTAACAACCGACCGATGATCCCTGAACAGTGATCCCTCTGTGTAACCACGGCAGGGTAACAACCGACCAATTATCCCTGACCAGTGATCCCTCAGGTTAACCACGGCAGGGTAACAACCGACCGATGATCCCTGAACAGTGATCCCTCTGTGTAACCACGGCAGGGTAACAACCGACCAATTATCCCTGACCAGTGATCCCTCAGGTTAACCACGGCAGGGTAACAGCCGACCAATTATCCCTGACAAAGCAGGGTAACAACCGACCAATGATCCCTGACCAGTGATCCCTCAGGTTAACCACGGCAGGGTAACAGCCGACCAATTATCCCTGACAAAGCAGGGTAACAACCGACCAATGATCCATGACCAAAGCAGGGTAACAACCGATCAATTATCCCTGACCAGTGCTCCCTCAGGTTAGCCACGGCAGAGTAACATGTCGAGCTGTCTCAGCAGTCAGCTGGGCCGAACTGGGCCGCCCCGGCCGGATACACACCGATCAGGAAAGTGGCTGCACCGCTCGCCGAATGGACCGAGATTCACACCGGGAAAACAACCGCCCGTGTACATACATCCTGTTATTAACCCGGCAGGCTCATTACTGGGTACTGAGGAAGGTGCAGTTCTGTAAATCATACAACGGGTACACAGTGCAGTTCTGTAAACTGTGTAGCGGGTGTACAGCGCAATTATGTAAATCGTATAAGTGGTTACTGTTTTCATAAGTGGTTACTGCTTTCATATTCTGTTGGTATCATTAATATCTTGTGAATATACAGCTTTGGATTTGTTTAACATTCCTTGTAAGTAAGCGATCTAAACAGGCATAATTATCGTCGTCGTAGTTATCGCAAAATTGTAAATGGAATTGGCTTATTTTTGTCGTTGAGGTGCAGTCTAAAGGAATGACCAAACATCTTTAAAAAATGCGCATGCAAAAATGAACACCTCCGGCAGTCCCTCCCACAATAGCCATCACATTATGCTTCATTGCAAAAAAAGCAACAGCTTTTGAGTTGAGTCAGCAGTGCTTTGCGGTGCTCCACTGCTGCAGACCCTGAGGCGGTCAAAGCACTGTCCGCCTCTGTTCAGGCAGGCGTGACTGCGTCATTGGTGCGCTTTGGCAGTAGGTTTCCACACAGTTTTGCCCCTTTGGTCGTACACGGCATGACTATATCGATAATCACGACTGAGCATTGAATTTCCGACGGACATAGCAGCAGGAATGGGCGCGTTCTTTGTTTTCATTTGCTTGTTATACAGCTTGGAGTCGTACAGGCCAAATATAGGCGAAATACGGCGGTATTAACCTTCCAGGCGGTGGGGGGGGGGGCATATGTTACCACCCTGTCGCATTTTTTGCGTGTGAATAAAAAACCGCGGCGCCTAGCGCCGCGCCGCTTGGGGTAGCTTTTGGTACATCAATTTTGGACAATGTGTGAAATTTTTGACCCCAGGTCATGTCAGGTCAGGTCACCAGGTCAAGTTAACTGACCAAGCCTAAAAAAGTTTGCAATCATGTCCAGCCTGCAGTGTTTGTCAGAAAGGTTTTAAACTTGGTGGATTGCATGATGTTATAGGCGCCTACAATTTGTATATCTCGGATTTTTTATATCCGTGACCTAAGGTCAGGTCAGTGGCGTGACCTTTCCATTAAAAGTCAATGGAGAAAAATGAAAATGCCCCTAGATCCGTGTGTATGTATACATAGGAACAGTCTAAATATTTCAGAATCACAATGATTTGGACCACTCGTGTTGACCAAGGTGTCATTTTTTGCTGATAGCCTCTAGAAAGGTCATCCGAGGTCATTTGAGGCTACAAACATCTTTTTGCCAATAACTCGCGATTGGAAAGAGATAGAACGCTGGGGATGGTCTCATTGTGTTTGTCTTGCCAAGACGCATCGACTGATATGCAACATGACCTTTTCCGGTCAGGTCATGACCTTGACCTGAGGTCAAATTTTCAGGTTGACCTTTCAAGGTCAAATTATACTTCATTCGACGCGTCTCGGCGAGAGGAGCACGATTCTGGCAATAGAAATGTCGTGGCTTTTTGTTGTCAAAAGTTATTGTCAAAAACACTTCGTAAAAACAGCTATTTTTGGAGTTTTTGCCCTCTGGAGGCTAAACCCGTGACCTGAGGTCAATTTTGATAATGACCTTTTCAAAAGAAGAGTTCAAGAGCTATCGATTGCTTTTCCATGCGTTTTTCTAGCTACTATAGTTCCTGAGGTAACGGCATGTTTTCTGAAAAATATAATGACCATTGGCAAATTTTGACCTTTGATGACCTCTGGTGACCCCAATATTGCTCTAAGATGAAAAATGACTGAAATACTTTCACACGTACGCATTGAGAGCTATCGACTGCTTTTTACCGCGTCTTTCTAGCCCTCTTAGTTTTTTTAGTTAGAGGTGGGTAGTAACATATGCCCCCCCCCCCCCCCACCCACTAGGGCGAAGTTGGCTGAGACCGCCACTGCACACTGGTCGGAAACGCTCCAGCGAGAGGCCAGCGGCCTTTCCGCAAAAGTTTTTTGCTTGTTATTCCACAACTAGTGAAGCAAACTTCATAAAACTTTGTATACCTTCTCTGTCATATGTAAGCTATCATTTGGATGTCAAGCACTAAATATATGACGTGAATCTGTTAAGCTATGACGTCATAATTGAGTATAATACAGGATCTAGCACCACTTTAAGTCAACAAGAGAAATTGGAAGCTGCTATTCGGGCACGGGGAATGGTTTCATGCTTGACTTTAGCATTGTTGACTTTGCGTGACGTCATTTATGACGTCACTAAGGCCATATAAGTTTTTCGTCAATTACTCCTGATCAGATGGAGCTAGAGAGTCGGGAAAGCCACCATTGGACTCAGGAAGACCTGCCGAATCGAATGATATGCGATATGACCTCCTTTAACCATTTTCGTGACCTGAGGGGCTCCGACCTGACCTTGACCCGAGGTTAACACCTTAAGTTGACTTCACCCGAACACCAAGTATAGCATTCAACGCGCCTGAGCTAGACAAACACGATTATGCCAAAATCGCGGCAGTGCGACCATTTTTGGGCAAAGTAATTAACCTAAAACCGAGCCCGTGCCTTGTGGCACTTACCTGACCTAAGAGGTCACTGGCTGACCTAAGACCTTAAAATCGGGTAGTACCTAATTTTTGCGTCTTATAACGGCACAAAAGCTTGTTTTTTTTCCGCGAGGCTCTAGCTCAATTAGAGGCGAAACGGCGAGGGAGTTGTACCAGCCCTCCCCGGTCAATGTAGAAAACCAATCGGTCCGGCCAGGGTTAAATACCGGAATTGTGATCTAATGTAAAAAGACGGCCCAAGGTAACCCGACGTCAGTGACAGGTGTCCTATATTTGCAGCGTCTTATATTCACGAAGGTTTCAATTTCCACTTTCTTCAGCCGAGTGAAGGTTGTCAATAGCAAGGCTCTCTAAATGCAAGCCGTAATTGCCACGCAATATGTGGAAGGCTTTTGATGTCAATACATACATAAATGCATAAAAAAACGCGCTTTTCACAAAATTCATAAACTCAAGCGCATCTGTTTTTAATGACCAGTCAACTACGCATGGATGCGTGCAGGCCACACAGGTCAGCGTAAGCCGGGCGCGGCGGCCGAGCCGAAACTGGGGCGGGGCGGGCGGTAGTCGGGTAGGAAGAGCGGCTCCTGCAAATTTTGCGCAAATATGCGCAGCTAGCTTTGATGTTGCCCTGGTGTAAATTTAAATCCTACTTCATCTCACAAAAAATCAGAGTGGAACTAGATGGGACTACCTGTTGTTTCCTTACCTAAACTTTGCAGTTATATTCCAGAATCACTGTAGGAGAGCCTTCATAAAAAAGCTATAGTACATCTTAGTTAGGGAAAAAGTATACCAAAAATTTTGCATTGACCACTCGGCAACTTCATAACGAACATTTTGATGCATAATATGTGGGATTTCAATTTGGTGTCTATCAGCAATAAGACTCTGAATATCCGGCTCAAGAAACCTCTTGCTCCGCGTCAGTTTCCTAGTTCTGGGATACCCCATCTTCGGGGGCTGATTGCAGCTATTTTTGGTCACCTGGATTAGTTTTTTGGCCTAAGTATAATAATTTGGTCAATTTCAAATCGATCTACATAAAAAATAATCCGAAACTCCGGAATCGCCCGTGGCCTCTCGTGAGGGCGTTTCCGACCAGTGTGCACTGGGGCGCGGGTTAAAATGCAGTTGGTGTCACAGGATCCAGCTAATCACAGGTCAGGTATGTCAAGTTTCAGCTCGCTGTCACCGGCGTGTTCGGAGCTATCGCAAACAAAAACTGGGGGGGGGAGAGGGCACCCGCCCCCTCCCCTCGGCCGGGTAGGGTTAACCCAAGCGCCGCCCCTGTTTTTCTTTTTCTTCCGTATGAAGAATAGACCGAACAAACTGATAGTCAGTGGCGGATCCAGGGGGAGGGGCAAAATGGGCATTTGCCCCCCCCCCCCAAACGCCATAATTTTAACATTACGCCTATGGACAATGCATGGAAAGAATCGATAAATTGTTATGGTTTGCCCCCCCCCCCCAAAAAAAAACTGAGCTAGATCCGCCTCTGCTGATAGTTCACATACCTATAATAACAAACATGACTCCCAAGTCCTGGCTCCTAGGACGGTGCCTACAAGACGTGATGAAGACTGCGGTGGACATAATGCCTACATGTAGCGCGGCGTTCTGCCGCAGGGTGACCAGACGACCCCCACTGCGGCACCCACAGCCACAGCCACCGACCTGCCACTGACCTTTCTCCTCCGACATGAAGTCGTCTGAAGTCTGAAGCTGTCAGTGATTTCAGCAGCTCATTACACTCTGGCACGTGCGACGCTATTGCTACGTCCTCTTAGTTGCACACAGCAGCTGAGACTGAGCGGAACACAGCAGAAACGGGCCGCCGCGCCGCTGACAGCTCGTAAGGCCGGTCTGTCGCTGCGCTAGCCTGTCAATATCGCCCTTACCGCTCGGCCGGGTGGCGACAGAGGTGATCTGCCGCCGGCTTTCCAGGCATTGTATGTATGTATGTATGTATTGACGATCAAGAGCAATCCACAATCGGCGTGGCGATTTGTCGCCTTTAGTGCGCACTTTCACCGGCGCGGTGAGCGGCAGACGAGTCGGGAGCTGCTTTGGAAGGTCGGAGATGTTGTTTTGGTACCTTCACTTCTCACGGGCCACTGGGAGCCGGCTCAGGTTTGAGAGCCACTGCGGGGCGGTTAGTCGGTGGATGGCGACCCCAGCCCTGCCGCCCGGCGGGGCTGGACATGCACTGTGCAGTCAGTCTCTGTCTATATAGGAGTTGTTACCACCGGGTGATTCGGCATAGGGGATCCACGGTTCATCCGTCTTCGCTGTCCTCAGGACAAACGGACAAACCCTTCCACCCCCCCCCCCCCTGGCGCTTCCTTTCCGGTCCGGGCGGTTTCCCACCTGGTGGATGAGGCGACGGCCTTTTGCAAAATCATGTTGAAAGCGCAGCAACTTTTTATTTCACGATTTGTTTCAGACATTCTTGAAATCATGGACATCATTTTACGATTACATACCGTTTAGGGCTGGAAGCCGAGAGAACAGGATACAATGAAAAATATACTCAAATATTCAAATACGTTTTCGGTGCAACCAACAACAGCACAGCTCATACTAACGATGGACCTATAGTCCTATACACCCAGGAGCGTGTTATGACCCTGATTGATTCGCTCACGCTCTCGGTCTGTCTCATGTCTGACCGGCCACGGACGGAGCTTTCGGCGGTCGGTCTGCTATATTGGTGTCGTATTTGTTAGCTTAACCCTCGCCGGACCTATTGGTTTTCTACATACGCGCCGGCCGAGGAGGGGGGGAGGGGGCTGGTACGACCCCCTCTCGCCGTTTCGCCCCTGGTAAAGCTAGCGCGTCGCGAAAAAACCGAGCGTGTGCGCCGTTACGAGACGCAGAGATTGGTACCCGATTTTAGGGTCCTAGGTCAACCGGTGACCTCTGAGGTCAGGTCAAGCGCCCCAAGGTACGGTTCAGTTTTTGGTGAATAACTTCGCAAAAAAAAAAAACGGCCGCAGAGCCGCGATTTTGGCAGCATCGTTTTTGCCTTGCTCAGGCGCGTCGAATGATATACTTTTTGTTCGGGTCAGGTCAACTTGGGGTGTTGACCTCAGGTCAAGGTCAGGTCAGCACCCCCAGGTCACGAAGTTGGTCGAAAGAGGTCATGTCGCATTTCATTGGATTTGACAGGTCTTCCTGAGTCCATTGAAGGCTTCCCCGACTCGCTAGCTCAATTTGATCAAGAGTTATTGACGAAAAACTAATATGACCTTGATGACGTCATAAATGACGTCACGCAAGGTCAACATTGCAAAAGTGACGCATCTAACCTTGCAAGGAGTGCATCAAATCACGAGATTCTGTGTGCTTGAGAAAGTTGGAGATCGTTCCCGGCGCCAGAATAGCAGTTTTCATTTTTCCCCATTGACATATAATGGTGAGGTCACGAAAATGACCTGACCTCATATGACCTTTAGGAAAAATCCTAGATACACAAGATGTGAGACTCATGACGGATACTAGATCCTGCAAGTTTTTTTTTCCCTGTGAAAGCTCCTCTGGCAGTGAGGGCGTTGCGAAGTTGCGACATCTGAAGACCGTGCAGAGGCTCACTTATGACGTCATAGGTCAGTGACCTGACCTGACCCGAAAATGCTGTTGGTTTCAAAAGATCCGGCTTGAACCAAAGGTCAGGTATGCCAGGTTTCAGCTCTCTATCGCCGGCGTGTTCGGAGCTATCGCAAAAAAAAACTATGGGGGGGGGGGCGGCACCCGCCCCCCCCCCCCTCGGCCGGCGAGGCTTAACCCGGCGGCCGCTGGGCCTCCGCGCCACCCGCCGGCCGCTGGGGGGGGGCATATAGTTGCCCCCCTTTACTTCTGCGACGATATCGTCGCAACGCGAAGAGATAGAGAAGCGAAACTTTGAACACATCTTCCTGAATACCTAGCCGAGGTTGTGTCCAAATTTGGTGTCGACCCCATTTGAAATGACGTCACAGTGACGTCATAAGTGAAGTTATAGATTTGCGACTCTCATATTCCTCACGATACATCAGATATATGGGACCGAATATAAAGGGCCGATTATTGGTCAGAAACTAGATGGAAGTGTAGTTAGATGTTTTAGGATGACAGCAGGTGCTGTCTAGTTCATTTACAGTCGAGTTTCATGCTCAGCGTCATCAGAAACGGTCCATATCGGAAAACGACAAAACTTTATGACGTCACTGTGACGTCATCTTAGGTGCTACAACCACCAAACTTTCCTCAAACATTGCCTAGGTATTCATTTGAAGCTATGCCAAGTTTCACGTTCGTAGCTCATCAGGTTTCGGAGATATTTCACAAAACGTAAAGGGGGGCAACTTTATGCCCCCCAGCGGCTCGTGGGTTAATTATCTAAGCTCCTCCTCTTCCCCTGACCGGGCGTAAAGATCTTTTGATCTCATTCTCCAACCTATTATTCCTGAGGTGCTCGAAATACCTACAGAAGACTTGATTGCCGCGTCCCGCAATCGAGAAAGTTACGAATAAATCGGAAATAGAATGACAGAGCTGATGGACACTCGGCCAAGGCGACCTTATGCAACATCCATACATCAAAGTAGGATATACATTGACAAGAAGTTGACCAATTAAAACCGCGAAGTACACACCTACGATGCCAATGTGATCAGAGTAGGTATAACTTACTACTTCCTTCGGCTATTTGAAAGCAATCTGACCGCAAAGTTGACAAAATTCTTAATCCGCGCCCCGCCGCGCTGGGGGGAGGGGGGCAAAATCTCCCCCTCCCGGTTTTCGCCAGTAACTTCTAAACGCGTTACGCCAGCGACATCAAACTTTCAGTACCTTATCATACATCAATTTAAGACGATTCCTGAAAATTTGAGCGAAATCCGTCGGATTTTGTTGTTGAGAAAATGACTAAGTGACGTCATGTCAGCCATTTTCGCCTCAAAAACGGTAAAATTTCAAACGCCGCTAACATCTTCATTTTTAAGGGGGGATCAAGACGTAACAAAAAGGTTATACGTGATTCTACTTTGTCTATCATATGGCCATATTGGATTTTGGCCCAATTTTTAAATTGATTTTTTTTTTGGAAACATCATTAAAAAAATTCAACATTTTGAGTGTATCGAATAAAACGGAATACATGTCAGAGAAGTGGTCCATGTGCACCTACATAGCAATTTTTAGATGAATCGGTTCAAAAATGTGGGATTTATTCAAACTTTTATGACGTCACGACACATACAATTTTTGATTTTTTTTTGAAGTTCTAGACCTCGTCCGGAAACAAAAATAGCACCAGTTGATTCGCCGTGAAAAACTGCATCAGGTAGACACCTTATAAGGTTTTAACAACCAACTTCAAAATTTGACCTCACTTGACCTGACCTTGACCTGGCGGCCTCGCCCTGAGATTCATCCAGATGTGGTCCATATCACTTAGTGATTGTGCCTATGGAATTCTATGAATAAAATGACCCATAAAACATGCGTCGCACATGCCCTTTTCTATATATCGTTTTTGGTGACCTGAACTGACGTTGACCTTGACCTTTGCATGACATTGTATGCAGCGATTATTGTCCTGGTAGCCTAATAACACGTTTTGGGCAATCAGTCTCAGTCATTTCTTTGGAAACTACGGTGCAAGGCCGATACTTTAGAAACTTGCATTTTGTACCCTTGACCTGACCTAGACCTGACCTCTGACCTACTTAAGCAAAAAAATGGGCTCTTAACCCTCGCCCATGTAGGGGGGGGGGTTGGTGCAACCCCCCCCCCTGAGGTTTTTCGGAAATAGTGCAAAAACGGCGGCGCGCAGCGCCGCCAAATTTTGGGTACCTTATGGGGCAAACCTTGCGCATCTTTTGATGAAAAAAATTTGACCGGGTCATGTCAGGTCACGGAGTTATGACGTCACAAAGGGAACAGCCTCCGGCCGGATTTTCACAAACTGAGTGCCAACGCCCGAGGTTTCCTGCCGGTGGTACGGACATCGGTTGATGGATCGTGATGAAACTTCCCATGCATGTTGGGGCAAGTATTGGCTATCATATGGTATAAGAAACTTGACCGGGTCAGGTCAGGTCACGGAGCTATGACGTCACAAGAGGAACAGCGTCCGGTACTATTTTTGAAAAGCGCCCGAACCACTATTTAGCTAATTCTTGTCACCTCAATGGGAATATGCAGCAATATTAGCTTCTATAGGGAGCAAATGGACCTTCCAAATCCAAAAATACAATCAGATTTCAAAAATTTAAATTTTGATTTTTCGAATTTCTGCCGCCGACTGTGACCTTGCCGATTTCCGGCGCTCCCAACGCGCCATTTTTAAAGCTAGGGAAACGAAATACATACCAAACGATAGAGAATTGATCAAGGAACACGATAGTGAAGGTTTCAAGTCGATATCTCCCACCGTTTTGCCGCAATCGCCACGGAAAGTTGAAAAAAGTCTATTTTTCCGAAAATTTGACCTTTGACCGGTCAAAAGTAGGTCAAATGTTGACCTAGGACCAAAAAATATACCACCAATCGCGAGATCTCGGCGAGAGCAATCCGTTGGTCTTTTCCGCTAAGCTCTACGACGCTCCGTTTTCAAACGCCAAGGGGGGGGGGTCGCACCAACCCCCCCCCCCCTGCATGGGCGAAGGTGGCAGATCGCCGTTTACGGGCGAGGGTTAAGATCCGCCTCGTTGAGAGCTCTCGATTGCCGTTTTCCCCGTCTTTCTATGACCATCGGTTCGGAAGTTAGACAGGGGCAGAATCTGCCCCCCCCCCCCAGCAGGGCGCGTATGTCTAAATGCCTAAATAGCCCAGCGCGGCGCGGGCTATCTCGTCCAGCAGTTCACTGTGCGCCTACCAGGACATAACAATTTCCGAGGTTCGACATATTTTCGCTAGCAATCGTATCGTATCGTCATATCTTATTCGGTCTTACCAAACTGTCACAATTTAGGGGAAGTTGGGGCAATGCCGGAGTTAGGGCAAAGCCGAAATTCAGGATATTTCGAAAACTGTACGACATGGATGCCACCTGTCAGTGATTATCTGAAGCTTAAGTGACTACAATTATCGCATGTTTGTTACGAGTCGTCATTCGGAACACTTCGGCTGTGAGGGCGCCAAGAGCGTTTTCAAGGTACGTTTCCATTGTACTACATGCGCCTTTGAAGCTGCATAGTGCATTTCTTACTCATCATGCTACCGTTTGTCTGGCCAATTCGGTCAAGTAATCTTCAGCATGTCTTTGCATAAGTGTGCTGCCTAGTTGAGATTTATACAGCACGTTTAAAAGTTATGGGCCTGCAAATGAAAGTATGGCTGGCTGGGGTAATGCCGAAAACGTGCAATTACGCACGTTAAAGCACGCTACGTGGACTTAACTGCTGTAGAATAGCAACGCGTAATTTTAGTCACACAAATTACACTTTCAACCGACACAACGGCCTGCTACCTATACGGAATGATTTACCTGGAATTTTCTTATTATATCACACAATTATAACTTCCAGTGTGCACCAAGCGTCCTCAAGCCCTTAAAACGCGTGTCAGTTTTGATGAATTCTGGATAAAGTTTAAGATAAAATGGCAAAACATTAATGTCGGCATTCCCCGTAGATCATTTCTCCCATTTTCGGCTTTCCCCGCAGTCCGGGGCAACGCCGAAAAAGTCACTACTTTGATATTTTTAGTTTGCGCGCTTAACGGTATGCGAATTCATCAAATGCGCCTGGTATGTTTGAAAGGCAAAAGACTGGCCTCTCGAATGACGCCAACAAGAATATCTTATGTTGTCTACCTTGCGTGCTACGGGCGTCAGAAAAAAAGTATTCGGCATTCCCCCAACTTCCCCTAATTTGCTATGACCGAATAGGTTGTGACTTGTGAGGGACGGCTTGGCGAGGCAGAAATCGGATTGCTATTGAGCGCTTTTGCAACAAGCATTAATTCATATAAACATTATACCTACATATCTAGGGTCCGGACAGGCAGTGAAAAATACACGTTGGACGGGTCATTCGTTGGGGCTGGGGCATCCATTCCCATGAAGACATTAGTCGCACCTTGCCCGAGCTGCCCAGGTGGGCAGCTCGGTAAACTATTAGTTCGCGCTCTCACCACCAGACAGCAGCACTTTCCCCAGTGCTTGTCTGTGGCTTGCGACCCGGCCGGGCCGGGGAAGGAAACCCATCCAAGATTCCTTTACTACTCATCCCAACCACCACAGCCCGGGAGGGGGCGTTTTTCGCACCCCCCTCCCCGTCCAGCTCCGTTGAAATAACAAAAGTGTTAACAAAAGTTTCGTAAACAAAAGTGGTACCTACCAAACGACAGGTCTTAACCCTCGCCGGACCTAGGTACCTATTGGTTTTCTACATACACGCCGGCCGAGGGGGGGGGGGGGGGCTGGTACTACCCCGGCCCCCCTCGCCGTTTCGCCCGTGGTGGAGCTAGCGCGTCACGGAAAAATGAGCATGTGCGCCGCTACGAGACGCAGATATTGATGCCCGATTTTAAGGTCCTTGGTCAACCGGTGACCCCTGAGGTCACGTCAAGTGCCCTAAACCGCGCGGGGCTGGGGGGTAAATTTTACCCCCCCCCCTCGCGAATTTTGGCAATAACTCAAAAACGGCGGCGCGCAGCGCCGCCAAACTTTCAGTACCTTTTCTTACATCAATTTGACACGTTCTCTGAAAATTTGAGCGAAATCCGTCGGAAAAGTTTTGAGAAATTGACGTTTTAGTGACGTCATGTTCGCCATTCGATAGGCGTTATCACAAGTGTATTCGCGGCCATTGGGGCGACGTAAGAAAAGAAGAAAACAACTGGCCCCAAGAACTTTAAATTATCAGTTAGCATGCACCTTTTCCTTGATATGTAGAGAATTTACCATTAATTGTTAGATAAAATTGCATTTAAAATCTTCCATTGATGCTTTTTTCATCGTTTGCACAATATGTTCTCTTACTAAGCTAGAAACACTAATTAGAAATAGTTCCCGCATGATGGTCAAGAACAATAGGGAAGGCTTGAAGTGAATACAATAATCTAAACGGTTTTGTAACCTATGTGAAGACACTTCTAAAATTGCCTGTAGAAATATTGAAGGCAAAAGTTCAACTTTTTCTTAAGACGGATATCTATAAACCTATTCAACGTGTGACAACTCAGCCGGTATTTCGTCGCCTACAGCCCAGCTTTCCCTAGTGACCGATAGAGGCGCTGCTATCGATGTCCACCCGTGCCGCCTAACGTTTCGCCTCAAAAACGGCAAAATTTCAAACGCCGCTAACATCTTCATTTCTAAAGGAATCAAGACGTAACAAAAAAGGTTATACGTCTTTTTACTTTGTCTATCAAATGGCTATCTCGTTTTTAACATTTTAGATTTCAGCCCAATTGTTTAAAAAAAAACTGACTTTTTTTGGGAAAATAGTTATAAAATCCAAAATTTTCAGTGTATCGAAAAAAAACGGAATATATGTCAGAGAAGTGGTCTATGTGCACCTACATACCAATTATTAGAAGAATCGGTTCAAAAATGTGGGAGTTATTCAAAATTTTATGACGTCACGACACACAAAAAATTGGAAATATGAACTTTTTGGAAGTTCTAGACCTCGTACGGAAACAAAAATAGCACCATTCGATTTGCCGTGAAAAACTGCATCAGATAGACACCTTTTTAGGCCTTAACAACCAACTTCAAAATTTGACCTCACTTGACCTGACCTTGACCTGACCTCGACCTGAAATTCATCCAGAGGTGGTCCATATCACTTAATGAATGTGCCTATTGAATTCTATGAGTAAAATGACCCATAAAACATGTGTCGCACGTGCCCTTTTCTATATTTTGTTTTTGGTGACCTGACCTGACCTGACCTGACCTTGACCTTGACCTCTGAATGATATTGTAGGCAACGAATATTGTCTTGGTAGCCTAAGAACACGTTTTGGGCAATCAGTCTCAGTCCATGATTCCATTCTTCGGCAACTACGGTGCAAGGCCGATACTGTAGAGACTTGCAATTTGTACCCTTGACCTGACCTTGACCTTGACCTAAAACTTTAAATTAAGTACATGTTTTTAGTTGTTCGTGATGAGATCTTTCAATTGGCCTTCGAATTTTCCAAATCGGACCATTAGTTCGGGAGATAACAGGGGGGGGGGTAAAATTTCCTCCCCCCAAGCCCCGCGCGTTCGGCTGGAGACCCCAGCCCCGCGCGGGCTAAGGTACGGTTCAGTTTTTGGTGAATAACTTCGCCAAAAAAACGGCCGCAAAGCTGCAACTTTGGCAGCATCGTCTTCGCCTCGCTCAGGCGCGTCAAATGATATACTTTTTGTTTGGGTCAGGTCAACTTAGGGTGTTGACGTCAGGTCACGGTCAGGTCAGCACCCCCAGGTCACGAAGCTGGTCGAAAGAGGTCATGTTGCATATCATTCGATTCGGCAGGTCTTCCTGAGTCCATTGGTGGCTTTCCTGACTCGCTAGCTTAATTTGATCGGGAGTTATTGACGAAAAACTCACCTAACCTTGATGACGTCATAAATGACGTCACGCAAGGTCAACATTGCAATTACACATCTAACCTAGCAAGGAGTGCATCAAATCACGATTCTGTGTGCTTGAGATTGTTGGAGATCGTTCCCGGCGCCAGAATAGCAGTTTTCATTTTTCCCCCTTGACTTATAATGGTGAGGTCACGAAAATGACCTGACCTCATATGACCTTTAGGAAAAATCCGAGATATACAAGTTGTGGGACTCATAATGGATACTAGATCCTGCAAGTTTCATTTCCCTGTGACATCTCCTCTGGCAGTGAGGGCGTTGCGAAATTGCGACATCTGAAGACCGTGCAGAGGTTCACTTATGACCTCATAGGTCAGTGACCTGACCTGACCCAAAAACGCGGTTGGTGTCAAAAGATCTGGCTTGAATCAAAGGTCAGGTATGCCAAGTTTCAGCTCTCTATCACCAGCGTGTTCGGAGCTATCGCGAAAAAAACCCTATGGGGGGGGGGGGCGGCACCCGCCCCCCCCCCCTCGGCCGGCGAGGGTTAACCCGCGCCCCGCTGGGCTATTCAGCCATACGCGCCCTGCTGGGGGGGGGGGGGCAGATTCTGACCCCCCCCTGTCTAACCTCCAAAGCGATGGTCGTAGAAAGACGGGGAAAACGGCAATCGAAAGTTCTCAACAAGACGGATCTAAAGAGCCCAATTTTTTTTGCTTAAGTAGGTCAGAGGTCAGGTCAAGGTCAGGTCAAGGGTACAAAATGCAAGTTTCTACAGTATCGGCCTTGCACCGTAGTTGCCGAAGAATGGACTGAGGCTGATTGCCCAAAACGTATTCTTAGACTACCAAGACAATATTCGTTGCATGCAATGTCATTCAAAGGTCAAGGTCAAGGTCAGGTCAGGTCAGGTCAGGTCAGGTCACCAAAAACAAAATATAGAAAAGGGCATGTGCGACATATGTTTTATGGGTCACTTTACTCATAGAATTCAATAGGCACACTCAATAAGTGATATGGACCACCTCTGGATGAATTTCAGGTCGAGGTCAGGTCAAGGTCAGGTCAAGTGAGGTCAAATTTTGAAGTTGGTTGTTAAGGCCTAAAAAGGTGTCTATCCGATGCAGTTTTTCACGGCGAATCGAATGGTGCTATTTTGTTTCCGTACGAGGTCTAAAACTTCCAAAAAAAAAAAATCATTTTTCAATTTTTTTGAGTGTCGTGACGTCATAAAATTTTGAGTAACTTCCACATTTTTGAACCGATTCTTCTAAAAATTGGTATGTAGGTGCACATAGACTACTTCTCTGACTTATATTCCGTTTTTTTTTCGATACACTAAAATTTTTGGATTTTATCAATATTTTCCCAAAAAGTCAGTTAAAAAAAAAATGGGCCAAAATCCAATTTTTTCAAAAAACCGAGTTAGCTATTTGATAGACAAAGTAGAATCACGTATAACCTTTTTTGTTACGTCTTGATTCCTTTAAAAATGAAGATGTTAGCGGCGTTTGAAATTTTGCCGTTTTTTGAGGCGAAAATGGCGAACATGACGTCACAAAAACGTCAATTTCTCAAAAAATTTCGGACAGATTTCGCTCAAATTTTCAGGGAACGTGTCAAATTAATGTATGATAAGGTACTGAAAGTTTGACGTCGCTGGCGTAACGCGTTTAGAAGTTATTGGCGAAAAACGGGAGGGGGGGGTAGATTCTGCCCCCCCAGCGGGGCGCGGGTCAACCCTCGCCGGCACTTGTGCCGTCGAAGGACGCAAAATGGCCTGTGCCGGCGAGGGTTAATATATAAATTTTCACCCCATCTCCAGGAGATCTGGCTCCAGCCTCCACTCCAACTGTGGAAATTACTAACCCGTCCAAGGGGGCCTGAACCCACTCCAACTGTGCAAATAACAGTCCAGTTGCTTCGGCTGCTATCCTGCACATCAGTGACCAGCTGATCACCTGGGCCCTGTTTCACCGCCCGACGCTGCGCGCGCTGCAGCGCGCTGGGAGCTGAGGCATACCCCTGGCGTAAGTCGAATGACGTTGCGTGCGATCCGTTAGCTTATGATGAATCACGTTTGGAACAGAGGTCCTTAGGAACCAATTACAGAGAGAACAGAGGTTTGAGTGCGAATGCTGGTCGCGTGCTGATGGTGCTGGCGCTGGGGTGCTAGCGTTTTACGATGACTTCATAGCGTAGCGTCAGAGTGGAGTTTGTTGATATTGCCATGTAAACCCAACGCACCGACGCGCGCAGCGCTCTGCCGTGAACACCGCCCTGGTGACTATCACTACGGTCAGTGGGGGGGGGGGGGGGGGGGGGAGGTCGATAGCAGCACGGCTCTGAACAGGGAGCCCTGAACATCGCCGGCCCGGGAAGGGTGCTACTGTCCGATAGATAGCGTTAGCTATACCACTTTGAACTATCGTCGCCGGGCCACTGCCGACAGACGGCTAAACCACTCTGTCTGAACTGAGAGCTAGCTCCGTCGCCGGGCCGGGAAGGGTGCCGCGGCCGTGTGGTGCTGCGACCGCGGCCGTATGGTGCTGCGATTGCCGGCGCGGTGGCCGCTGATAGCGTCCCGCTGATATCAGCGGCGATAGCACCCTCGCAGCCCTCTCTGAGAGACGCTCTGAATCCGTTCGTCAGCGGAGTATCTAATCAGCGGCGCCGTCCCGGCCACAGTCTGCCCTCAGTAGCGCCGTCCCGGCCACAGTCTCCCCTCAGCGGCGCCGGTCCGGCCACAGTCTCCCCTCAGCGGCGCCGTCCCGGCCACAGTCTGCCCTCAGTAGCGCCGTCCCGGCCACAGTCTCCCCTCAGTAGCGCCGTCCCGGCCACAGTCTCCCCTCAGCGGCGGTGTGCGCGGGCTCCTTGTCGCGTGCCGAAGGGGGCAGCGCTGGAAATCCTGACAGTTTAGAGTGGCGGGCTTCTGCGTGTGATAGAGCTGCTGACATTGAACTCGGTGACCGGCCGGCTGGCAGTCCAGGCGCCGTGAGGCTGCCGACTTTGGAAACAGCCCGTACCGATTTTCTCCTGTTTTGAATGTTAGGGCTGAGAAACTGAAGGTGGTCTTTTCGAGTGAGCGGGGGCTGCTCGTGCACCAGAAGAATCACCAGCACCAATTAGGCACACCACAGTGAGGGCGCTCAGTGTTAACTAGGAGCAGTTGGTGCGACAGGTCACCAGTCCGGAGGCCCGTCGAAGCCAGCGGCAGCGCAGCAGTGCAGCGAATCTGAACACCAGAGCACCACCAGAGAGCGACTCATCTCCGGGACTCTGAATTCACCGACCCTGTGACGTCACTGGGGACGGATCGCCGGGAGGGAGATGACGTCACTGGGGACAACTCGTCTTCTGCTGGCGCTGTTGGCGCTGGTCGGCGGCGGCGGATCAGACACAGGTATATATCCACCAACCCAATGCAGCCGCGGACTCGGCGTCGTGGCGGTGACGCTTTTTACGACGACTGAAACGTTACCGCTCAATAACAACCACTCAACTTTGCATCAACAACCCACGCCCCGCTGACGGTCCTGGGCCCAATCTTACCAATCTGGGGTATTTTCCATAACGGAGTGACTGGGGGGGGGGGGGCTCAGTAGAGCCTCCCACTCCGAAACTACCCCCCCCAGTCCGGAGAAAGGAGGGGGCGCCCCACCCTCCTTTCTCCGAAACTACTGGGCTGATCGTTAAAATTCAAACGGTGTCTGACAGCCCTAGAAAAACTGCCAGAGGAAACCTATTTTCATTGTCCTCGAAGTCACCGATGACGTCACAGGTCAGGTCAAAGTAAAAATTATCAGCATAATTGCTCGCTCACAATTTAGGCTCTAACCGCCGGCTGCCAAGTCCCATCAGGCTCATTTTTGGTTTACGCTTTCCTTGATTTATGCCTTAGATACTATCAGGGGGCGTCGAAGTCTAGTAGGAAAATCTGGCAATCCCCGGCGTGACGTAACGTCGGGGATGACCGACGGCACCTTGCACTGAAAGATACGGCAGAATGGCTATTTTTGAAAAATGATTAAAAATACTTTTGTGCTGTTATGACACATAAAACGCTTATCAGCATGTTCCTCATCATGTGATAAAGCCATATCCGTGGTCGAAAATAGCCGAGCCCCTCCCAATTTCCAACCACCGACCTCATAAGCAAAGGATGTAAGCGTAATCCTTAAGGGCGACTTTCCAATACATAGGGGAAGTTGGGGGAACGCCGAAGACTTTTTTTCTGACGCCCGTAGCACGCAAGGTAGACAACATAAGCTATTCTTGTTGGCGTCATTCGAGAGGCCAGTCTTTTGCCTTTCAAACATACCAGGCGCATTTGATGAATTCGCATACCCTTAAGCGCACAAACTAAAAATATCAAAGAAGTGACTTTTTCGGCGTTGCCCCGGACTGCGGGGAAAGCCGAAAATGGGATAAATGATCTACGGGGAATGCCGACATTGATGTTTTGCCAGTTTATCTCAAACTTTATCCAGAATTCATCAAAGCTGACACGCGTTTTAAGAGCTTGAGGATGCGGTGCACACTGGAAGTTATAATTGTGTGATATAATAAGAAAATGCCAGGTAAATTATTCCTTATAGGTAACAGGCCGTTGTGTCGGTTGAAAGTGTAATTTGTGTGACTAAAAATACGCGTTGCTATTCTACAGCAGTAAAGTCCACGTAGCGTGCTTTTAACAAGTGCGTAATCGCACGTTTTCGGCATTAGGTACCCCAGCCAGCCATACTTTCATTTGCAGGCCCATAACTTTTCAACGTGCTGTATAAATTTCAAATAGGCAGCACACTTATGCAAAGACATGCTAAAGATTACTTGACCGAATTGGCCAGACAAACGGTAGCATAATGAGTAAGAAATGCAGCTTCAAAGGCGCATGTAGTACAAGGGAAACGTACCTTGAAAACGCTCTTGGCGCCCTCACAGTCGAAGTATTCCCACGTTAGGCGGCACGGGCGGACATCGATAGCAGCGCCTCTATCGGTCACTAGGGAAAGCTGGGCTGTAGGCGACGAAATACCGGCTGAGTTGTCACACGTTGAATAGGTTTATAGACATCCGTCTTGTGAAAAAGTTGAACTTTTGCCTTCAATATTTCTACAGACAATTTTAGAAGTGTCTTCACATAGATTACAACACCGTTTAGATTATTGTATTCACTTCAAGCCTTCCCTATTGTTCTTGATGATGCAGGAACTATTTCTTATAAGTGTTTCTAGCTAAATAAAAGAACATATTGTGCAAACGATGAAAAAAAACATAGATGGAGGATTTTAAATGCAATTTTCTCTAGCAATTAATGGTAAATTCTCTACAGATCAAGGAAAAGGTGCATGCTAACTGATAATTTAAAGTTCTTGGGGCCAGTTGTTTTCTTCTTTTCTTACGTCGCCCCAATGGCCGCGAATACACTTGTGATAACGCCTATCGAATGACGACTCGTAACAAACATGCGATAATTGTAGTCACTTAAGCTTCAGAGCATCACTGACAGGTGGCATCCATGTCTTACGGTTTTCGAAATATCTCTAATTTCGGCTTTGCCCCAACTCCGGCATTGCCCCAACTTCCCCTATCCGTACATATGCGTCCTTATGGAAATCGGTAGTGTGGCGATTGGCGACGCGCGCGACATCTGTGTGGCGACCAAGTGGCGACTGTGGCGACACCTGGTGGCTGCTTTTCTGCTGTATGTAGGCATTGGGGTTTTGCCAGATATGGTTCCTACTGCTACACAACTATGTTGACCCAATACTAGAGTTATTTTGCCAGTAAAAGGCAAGCAAATTGAAAGTCAATTTATAAAATTGCTTTTTAATGATGACGAGGAAAAAATACAGAAGTTTTGATTGAATAGTTATTAACCCGGCAGTTGTTGGGGTATTTCGCCACCCACCGTTTGCTGGGGGGGGGGGGGGCGTTAAACGCCCCCAGCCGATAACTCGAGAACCAATAGGCGCAGCGAAACGCACGAGGCGGCAAACGAAAGAGCGCGACGAGACGCTTCAGATGAGTACTTTAAAGTTGAATTTTGAGGTCACAGGTCGGGTCAAGGTCAGGTCAAACACCTGAAATCGGGCTTTCAGTAGCATGGACTTCAGGACTTCGCAGTGGGCGCCTCTCGCCATAAACTCTGTGAAAACGGTGCACAATCCATCTTATAAGGCCTACAAGAGTGTCAGCTCCATGTAGGGGTCAGTCAAGCATAGGTCAGGGTCAAGGTCAGGTCAACCGGGTATGCAAATATCCCCGAAAATCAAAACTGATATTCGCAGCC
Source organism: Amphibalanus amphitrite (assembly GCF_019059575.1). Lineage (NCBI taxonomy): Eukaryota > Metazoa > Arthropoda > Thecostraca > Balanomorpha > Balanidae > Amphibalanus > Amphibalanus amphitrite. The sequence goes on from NW_024882915.1 coordinate 89,513, forward strand.
TGTGACACATGTTGTATAGGTAATTTGGGGCGTAGAACACGATGGTAACATTCATTTTATCATATGTGTACGTGTTTGGCTCAAAAAGTTCAATTTAAGAAATTCATGTATCATGGTCGTGAAGTTGTCACGAAAAATTGCCAAGATTCAGTTCAAGATAATGGAAAATACGGAACGATATAGTTCGTTTTTCTTAAGTTTGCCCCTCACTGTAAACGTCTTTTTGAACATAGCACGAGAATTGCTAGCTGAATTACTGAGAAAACTGGTTGGCGCACACTGATTTGACAAGATTTCACAGACGATCAATTTCATCAAATTTATTTACTATTTCACAGACTCGTAAATCGTATTTGCCAATACCTACAGGTCCACAGGGATAGACGATTCCTCAGGAATTATGTCTGAACTAATAAATAAATTGCACGGCGCTTAACATAACGTCAAATCGTCGGTGTTCAAAACTTATTTTTGAAAATATTATTCATATCTACAATACAATGTGCGCTAACCAGTTTTTTCAGTAATTCGGCTAGCAATTCTCGTGCTGTGTTCAAAGAGACGTTTACAGTGAGGGGCAAACTTAAGAAAAACGAACTATAATCAATAATCGAAGATAGCCATTTGATTGATCATGGTATTGGCAGGCTAATGGCGTTTACGGCATGTCTGTATGTCTATTCTGTGATTTTATATGATTTTTTGAACATATGCCGTTTTTTGATCGAAAACTCAGAAATTATGACGTCACTAAAACCTCGATATCTCAAAAATTTTCCGACCGATTTTTTTGAAACTTTGTCACAATAAACTTCAATCAATTCCCTACAGGTACCCAAAATTTGGCGCGCCTGCGGGGCGCTGTTTTTATGCTATGGCCCGGCGAAAAAAGTGGGGGCGTTTAACGCCCCCCCCCCCAGCAACTCGCGGGTTAAAAGACCCAAGCGTGAAACTATATTCTGGTAGGTTTAGTAGAAATTAGGTATTTAGGGCCTTGGATACTATGATGGTACAGAACTTTTACTTCGATTTTTTTTCAGGTCAAGGCCAGGTCATCCTAGGTCACGAAAATTGTATGTTATTTATCTGTCACGTGACTCATGTTTTGTGGCCAATTTTACTAACAGATTTCGCGGGAAACATCTCGTTTGTGCCATTTGAGTTCATTTTCAGCTGAGTTTACCGGAGGTCAGGACACTTTCAGGTCAGAAAAGGTCAAATTTTGAAAATGAAATTTTCAAGAAAAAGATGCCTGTCAGATGCCGTTTGAGCTGAGGAACACGATGATGTCACTTATATTGCTGTGCGATTTCAAAAACGCACTGAAGAAATAGTCTTGAAAAATATTTAATTGTAAAGTTTTGACGATACTGCAAATAACTTGAGTATTTTTTTTTAAGATATCGGGGTAAAACTTGCTAGAGTAGTTTATCAGTGTGTGTTCTATCACATATATTCCGTTTTTTTTTTTTGCAAAAAACCTGTTTTTTAAATAAAGAAAATAAATTGTTTGTTATTGGAAATGCATATATTTCAAAATTTTCCAAATTTTGAAAATTCGAGAAAGCAGTTTGAAAGCTACTTGCATTTTAGTCCACTCATGGAAAGAAATTGGATCTAGCTTTAAAACTGAGCTCTTGAGAGCGTTTGCCGTAATTCAATATTCGCATCAAAATCGGCCGACATGACGTCACTCTGACGTCATTTCCGGCCGAAAAATGCTAGGTAAAAGTTGAAATTTTGACACCATGTGTCAAACTGATGCCGCTGAGGGTACCGCAAGTTTCGTGTTAATCAGTCAAACGGTTTAGAAGCTATTGCCGAAAAACCCGAGGGACTCTGTAGAACCCCCCCCCCGTCATGCACCGGTTAAGGTCCTAGGTCATTGGTTGACCTTCCAGGTAAGGTCAATGACCCAAAAGTCGGGAAAATCGGAACCTGTTAGAAAGTCATAAAGTGTGGCTGCCATGGGGTTTCTTGGGGTACCGATTACGAATATCGTGTTAGTTTTGATCACAGATGATGTTTTTAAGCATTTAGAACAGGTCGGGTCAGGTCAGGTCAGGTCAACCAGTTGGGGTCGTGACGGGTATTCGTAGTAGGTGTCAACTGCCTCTGACAGCTTCATAACATGTTACGAAGGCACCATAACTACTTCGTAAATGTTCAAATGGTTTCTAAATTCGAATTTAGCTCCAAAAACTAGCCTAGAAACATGTAAAACTCGAAAAAAGTGAACCGAGGTCACTTAAGGTCAATGATCTGACCTGACCTTCAGGTGACCTCGATACCCACACTAATGCATGGGAGCAACATCAAATCACATGTTTGAACGTTTGCGGTTTGAAACCACGAAAAGCTTGCAAACGCGCGGCTAATGCGAGCCGACATACGCCGAATCGCGATTCAAGCCAAACATGGTCTCGGAAAGTAGGTCACAGGTCAAAGGTCACTTTGGTCAGGCTCATTGAATTGTTAGGGTATTAGGGTAGTTGTAAAATTGATCAAATCGAGGGTATTGAAAGTTTCGTTGCGATCGGCCGCTTTTTACGCGAGTTATTCGCGAAAATCGGAGGGGGTCCGTTCGACCCCCCCCCCCATACGGGCAAGCTGGGGTTGAGTGTCACCTTGAGTTGGGGCTGAGTGATACCTTGAGTTGGGGCTGAGCGTTACATTGAGTTGGGATTGAGAGTTACATTGAGTTGGGGTTGAGTGTTACATTGAGATGGGGTTGGGTGTTATGTTGAGTTGGTTTCGAGCACTTTCTACCATTTGGTCGGGAACATTGGTGTGAGTGTTACATTCTGCCCTACCGAGCGAGTTGTTGTACAGCCGTTTGACTGCCATTCCGCTGGCCTTTCCCTGGCCGCGGCTCTTGACTCCTACTCCGCCGGCTTCTATTAGCGCCAGCTGTGTCACTCTGACTTTCGCTCGTGTTTTCCATCGGCGATATGTGACTCTGACCTGACTCCCCGTCTGTGTGACTCTGACTCTCGACTGCCTGACTCTGACTCCCCGGCGTCTCTCAGCACATGTGGTGTGTCTCTGAGTCACCGCTCGTGTTTTCCAGCGGCGATATGTGACTCTGACCTGACTCCCCGTCTGTGTGACTCTGACTCCCGAGTCCCGACTGCCTGACTCTGACTCCCCGGCGTCTCTCAGCACATGTGGTGTGTCTCTGAGTCACCGCTCGTGTTTTCCAGCGGCGATATGTGACTCTGACTCTGACTCCCGACTGCCTGACTCTGACTCCCCGGCGTCTCTCAGCACATGTGGTGAGTCTCTGAGTCACCGCTCGTGTTTTCCAGCGGCGATATGTGACTCTGACCTGACTCGCCGTCTGTGTGACTCTGACTCCCGACTGCCTGACTCTGACTCCCCGGCGTCTCTCAGCACATGTGGTGTGTCTCTGAGTCACCGCTCGTGTTTTCCAGCGGCGATATGTGACTCTGACCTGACTCCCTGTCTGTGTGACTCTGACTCCCGACTGCCTGACTCTGACTCCCCGGCGTCTCTCAGCACATGTGGTGTGTCTCTGAGTCACCGCTCGTGTTTTCCAGCGGCGATATGTGACTCTGACCTGACTCGCCGTCTGTGTGACTCTGACTCCCGACTGCCTGACTCTGACTCCCCGGCGTCTCTCAGCACATGTGGTGTGTCTCTGAGTCACCGCTCGTGTTTTCCAGCGGCGATATGTGACTCTGACCTGACTCGCCGTCTGTGTGACTCTGACTCCCGACTGCCTGACTCTGACTCCCCGGCGTCTCTCAGCACATGTGGTGAGTCTCTGAGTCGCTGCTCGTGTTTTTCAGCGTCGGCGGCGTGCGTGGACGACTGGGATGGACGGTGGAACAACCTCTTCGAAAACACCAACGACTCGCATAACATCGGCTCAGCGTCGTCCGCCACCAGTCAGTACCAGTCAGTACCCGTCAGTACCAGTCAGTCAGTACCAGTCAGTACCAGTCAGTCAGTCAGTACCAGTCAGTACCAGTCAGTCAGTACCAGTCAGTCAGTACCAGTCAGTCAGTACCAGTCAGTCAGTACCAGTCAGTCAGTACCCGTCAGTACCAGTCAGTCAGTACCAGTCAGTCAGTACAAGTCAGTCAGTACCAGTCAGTACCAGTCAGTCAGTACCAGTCAGTCAGTACCCGTCAGTACCAGTCAGTCAGTACCAGCCAGTCAGTACCAGCCAGTCAGTACCAGTACCAGTCAGTACCGGTCAGTCAGTACCCGTCAGTACCAGTCAGTCAGTACCAGTCAGTACCAGTCAGTCAGTACCAGTCAGTCAGTACCAGTCAGTCAGTACCCGTCAGTACCAGTCAGTCAGTACCAGTCAGTCAGTACCAGTCAGTCAGTACCAGTCAGTACCAGTCAGTCAGTCAGTACCAGTCAGTCAGTCAGTACCAGTCAGTCAGTCAGTACCAGTCAGTCAGTACCAGTCAGTACCAGTCAGTTCCAGTCAGTCAGTACCAGTCAGTACCAGTCAGTCAGTACCAGTCAGTCAGTACAAGTCAGTCAGTACCAGTCAGTACCAGTCAGTCAGTACCAGTCAGTCAGTACCAGCAAGTCAGTACCAGTCAGTCAGTACCAGTCAGTCAGTACCAGTCAGTCAGTACCAGTCAGTCAGTACCAGTCAGTACCAGTCAGTCAGTACCAGTCAGTACCAGTCAGTCAGTACCAGCCAGTCAGTACCAGTCAGTCAGTACCAGTCAGTCAGTACCAGTCAGTCAGTACCAGTCAGTCAGTACCAGTCAGTACCAGTCAGTCAGTACCAGTCAGTCAGTACCAGTCAGTCAGTACCAGTCAGTACCAGTCAGTACCAGTCGGTATCAGTCAGTCAGCACCAGTCAGTTCCAGTAGGTCAGTACCAGTCAGTACCAGTCAGTCAGTACCAGTCAGTCAGTACCAGTCAGTACCAGTCAGTTCCAGTCAGTCAGTACCAGTCAGTACCAGTCAGTCAGTACCAGTCAGTCAGTACCAGTCAGTCAGTACAAGTCAGTCAGTACCAGTCAGTACCAGTCAGTCAGTACCAGTCAGTCAGTACCAGCAAGTCAGTACCAGTCAGTCAGTACCAGTCAGTCAGTACCAGTCAGTCAGTACCAGTCAGTCAGTACCAGTCAGTCAGTACCAGTCAGTCAGTACCAGTCAGTCAGTACCAGTCAGTACCAGTCAGTCAGTACCAGTCAGTACCAGTCAGTCAGTACCAGCCAGTCAGTACCAGTCAGTCAGTACCAGTCAGTCAGTACCAGTCAGTACCAGTCAGTCAGTACCAGTCAGTACCAGTCAGTTCCAGTCAGTCAGTACCAGTCAGTACCAGTCAGTCAGTACCAGTCAGTCAGTACCAGTCAGTCAGTACCAGTCAGTCAGTACCAGTCAGTCAGTACAAGTCAGTCAGTACCAGTCAGTACCAGTCAGTCAGTACCAGTCAGTCAGTACCAGCAAGTTAGTACCAGTCAGTCAGTACCAGTCAGTCAGTACCAGTCAGTCAGTACCAGTCAGTCAGTACCAGCAAGTCAGTACCAGTCAGTCAGTACCAGTCAGTCAGTACCAGTCAGTACCAGTCAGTCAGTACCAGTCAGTACCAGTCAGTCAGTACCAGTCAGTACCAGTAAGTACCAGTCAGTCAGTACCAGTCAGTCAGTACCAGTCAGTCAGTACCAGTCAGTCAGTACCAGTCAGTACCAGTCAGTACCAGTCAGTCAGTACCAGTCAGTACCAGTCAGTCAGTACCAGTCAGTCAGTACCAGTCAGTCAGTACAAGTCAGTCAGTACCAGTCAGTACCAGTCAGTCAGTACCAGTCAGTCAGTACAAGTCAGTCAGTACCAGTCAGTACCAGTCAGTCAGTCAGTACAAGTCAGTCAGTACCAGTCAGTACCAGTCAGTCAGTACCAGTCAGTCAGTACCAGCAAGTCAGTACCAGTCAGTCAGTACCAGTCAGTCAGTACCAGTCAGTCAGTACCAGTCAGTCAGTACCAGCAAGTCAGTACCGGTCAGTCAGTACCAGTCAGTCAGTACCAGTCAGTCAGTACCAGCAAGTCAGTACCAGTCAGTCAGTACCAGTCAGTACCAGTCAGTCAGTACCAGTCAGTACCAGTCAGTACCAGTAAGTCAAACCCAGTCAGTCAGTACCAGTCAGTGCCAGTCAGTCAGTACCAGTCAGTACCAGTCAGTCAGTACCAGTCAGTACCAGTCAGTCAGTACCAGTCAGTCAGTACCAGTCAGTCAGTACCAGTCAGTCAGTACCAGTCAGTCAGTACCAGTCAGTACCAGTCAGTCAGTACCAGTCAGTCAGTACCAGTCAGTCAGTACCAGTCAGTCAGTACCAGTCAGTACCAGTCAGTACCAGTCAGTACCAGTCAGTCAGTACCAGTCAGTACCAGTCAGTCAGTACCAGTCAGTACCAGTCAGTCAGTACCGGTCAGTGCCAGTCAATGCCAGTCAGTCAGTACCGGTCAGTGCCAGTCAGTGCCAGTCAGTACCAGTCAGTACCAGTCAGTACCAGTCAGTACCAGTCAGTACCAGTCATTACCCGTCAGTCAGTACCAGTCAGTCAGTACCAGTCAGTACCAGTAAGTCAGTCCCAGTCAGTCAGTACCAGTCAGTCAGTACCAGTCAGTCAGTCAGTACCAGTCAGTCAGTACCAGTCAGTACCAGTCAGTCAGTACCAGTCAGTCAGTACCAGTCAGTACCAGTCAGTACCCGTCAGTCAGTACCAGTCAGTCAGTACCAGTCAGTCAGTACCAGTCAGTGCCAGTCAGTCAGTACCGGTCAGTGCCAGTCAGTGCCAGTCAGTACCAGTCAGTCAGTACCAGTCAGTCAGTACCAGTCAGTCAGGCGCGTAACCACCACTGGGGACACTGAGGACCGGTCCCCAGTAACTTCAAGGATACTGGGGACCGTCCCCAGTAAAACCTACGAATCCTGAATTTGCTTAACCTTCGCCCCATTGGGGAGGGGGCACATCAATTTTGGACAATATGTGAAATTTTTGACCCCAGGTCATGTCAGGTCAGGTGACCAGGTCAAGTTAACTGACCAAGCCTAAACAAGTTTGCAGTCATGTCCAGCCTGCAGTGTTTGTCAGAGGTTTTAAACTTGGTGGATTGCATGATGTTATGGGCGCCTATAATTTGTAGGGGAGAGTGGGGCAATGGCGACACCATAAGCATTTTGCTCAATAGCTTAGCTATTTGAAGCTATTTTATGGTGATTTTAACTGAGGTTATAGCCAAAGGAATAGGCTTTCAGATAGCACCCAGTTTTAGTATCTCAGATCACTGATGACAGATTCAGAGCCTACGCGAAAATGTGGTGAAAAATGGAGGTGCAAAAAAGCGAGGGGTAATGCCGGCCACTAAGTGCAATAGCACAAAAGTCGAAATATCGTACCTGGTATTCATCCTTAAACCGTTCTTTCGATGGAAATTTAAGTGAGAATTAAGAAACGACAACTGTATTCAGCAGTTAACAGTATACTGTACTGCAACACAACACTGCACTCGCTGCAACACAACAGCGCGGCGCCAACAGAGCAGCAAACTAACACAACCGTAAACACAGCAAGCAAACTACCACAGCCGTAAACACAGCAACCCGAAACGTTGAGCTGTAACGACAGAAGTCGCAAACAAAACCGCGTAGAGTCATTCCGGACACGTGTCCGGTATTACCCCGAGGTCAGCTTTATTTTAAGAAAGCAGGCAGCAGTCAAAGGCATTGCGCCGCAAACGCCTCACATCCAGCAGTCGCCTAAGAAAGGCTTAATTGAAGGTCATTGCAAAGCAGCACTTCTGAAAATGCGTTAACACATTTCACAGTCAGCAAATAGATGCAACAAAAATTAAAAATCAGATACGAAAAACACATTTAACGCTATAAAAATGAAAATAATAGAGCTACCGTGACAAACTTGCACCACGTGCTAGAATGGCGCTCAACTGAAATGTAAACAACATCAGCTGATTAGTGATGGACAAAGTACTCACTAGAGATGGGTGGCCGGCATTACCCACCGTCCGCCATTGCCCCACTCTCCCCTATATCTCGGATTTGTTATATCCGTGACCTAAGGTCAGGCCAGTGGCGTGACCTTTCCATTACAAGTCAATGGAGAAAAATGAAAATGCCTCTAGATCTGTGTTTGCGCATAGGAACAGTCCAAATATTTCAGAATCACAGTGATTTGGACCACCCGTGACGACCAAGGTGTCTTTTTTGCTGATAGCCTCTAGAAAGGTCATCCGAGGTCAGTTGAGGCTACAAACAGATTTTTGCCAATAACTCGCAATTGGAAACTGGAAAGAGATGGAACGCTGGGGATGGCCTCATTGACTTTGTCTTGTTGAGACGCATCGACTAATATGCAACATGACCTTTTCCGGTCAGGTCATGACCTTGACCTGAGGTCAAATTTTCAAGTTGACCTTTCAAAGTTTCAAGGTCATATTATATTTCCGCGTCTCTGCGAGAGGAACACGATTCTGGCAATAGAAATGTCGTGGCTTTTTTAGTCGAAAGTTATTGTCGAAAAACACTTTTCGTAAAAACAGCTATTTTTGCAGTTTTTGCCCTCTGGTGGCTAAACCGTTGACCTGAGGTCAATTTTGATAGTAACCTTATCAAAAGAAGAGTTCAAAAGCTATCGATTGCTTTTCCGTGCGTTTTTCTAGCTATCATAGTTCCTGAGATAAATGCATGTTTTCTGAAAAAATATAATGACATTTGGTAAATTTTGGCCTTTGATGACCTCCAGTGACCCCAATACTGCTCTTAGATGAAAAATGACCGACACTTTCAAACGTACGCATTTAGAGCTATCGACTGCTTTTTACCACGTCATTCTAGCCCTCTCAGTTTTTGAGTTAGATGTGAGTGGTAACATATCCCCCCCACCCCCCACTAGGGCGAAGTTGGCTGAGACCGCCACTGGAGTGCGGGTTAAAACACTGACATAAATTCATTATATAAAGATATTTGTTATCAAAGAGACTAGGTGCAGATTTGGTGAGAATTAGTTTCATTCTTTGGATAGACCGTCCTGAAAACGGCTGTTACTTATCGACGATACTTCCACAGTCCTAGTACCGCGAGCAGTGCGCGATATGAATGCGGTGCACTATTTTCAGGTGTTTCCCTGTCTGGTGAGGAGTGTTTCCCTGTCCGCGAGCAGTGCGCGATATGACTACAGTGCACTATTTTCAGGTGTTTCCCTGTCGGGTGAGGAGTGTTTCCCTGTCCGCGAGCAGTGCGCGATATGAATACGGTGCACTATTTTCAGGTGTTTCCCTGTCGGGTGAGGAGACGACCGATCTGCTGGACATATCCGAGTACTTTACCGTGTCCCTGAACAGCAGCGGCGGCATCAACCTCACCCCGAAACCGAGCCTGGTCGGCGTCAAGGACTACCCGGTAAGGTGGTAAGGACTACCCGGTAGGGTGGGAATGACTACCCGGTGGGATGGGACCGACTACCCGGTAGGGTGGGAATGGCTACCCGGTATATGGTAATAAGGACTACCCGATAAGGAGGCAGCGACTACCCGGCGAGGTGGCCGATGGCGCGGGTGGTTTTCATCACCGCGATTGAACCGAGGCAGTGCTCATCACAGTTTTGGGTCACATTTTTTATGCGAGTGACGAAGGTATCTATCTAATGTGTGCTCAATTTAGCCAAGTGCTTCGACGGTTATAGATCATCCCGACACACGCTCTAACGATATTGGCTCAGAAGGCATTTCACAATATGAAAACGCATCGCATGTGTGAACTTGTGACAAGCGCATCACAACGTGTTGAGACGTGTCTGGTTTTGTTTTTGCGACAGACAAACATGAGGGAGATTGGCCCAGGAACGGTGACGGTCAACTGCACCGGAACAGTGAGTATGTAGTCACCAGCAGTTGCTACCCATCACCCCCGGACGGCGGGGGAGCAGGCTACCACCGCCCCTGCGAGACTAGCGCCGCCATGCGCCAAGAAGTGGAAACACCACGTGACTGAGGCCACGTGAGGGCAGGGTCACGTAATGGAGGGGCGGAGGCGGAGCATAGTAGCTTTTGCGCCCGACACTAACTGAAATGCAGTGCTGTAATTGGGCGCCTTAGCATAAATGAAACCCGGCCGTCAGAATCAGCTGTTCGCCTTACATGGAAAGTGAGCCTTTGCGTTCACTGTTCTGTATTGGTTTGAGAGCCACGGCACCATACGAATTGTGAGCTCCTTTGAACGGGTCACCGCCCGAGGCACTGAGGCGACGGCTGTGCCGGGCAAATTCTAGCCTGGTGGGAGAGCTGGGCCAGGGAAAGTGCGATCGAGCAGCCACTGCACTGGGACGTGGATTGGTATTATCCAACCGCGACAAACGATGTCAGCAGCCTCTTCTCGTGTCATAGACAGTGTCTATGACATGAAAAGCTAGACAAACAACGTGGGCAGTGCCGAATCAAAAGCTACTAAACGAGCCAGTTAACCTGCGAGTTGCTGGGGGGGGGGCGTTAAACGCCCCCACTTTTTGGCCGGGCCATAGCATAAAAACGGCGCGCCGCAGGCGCGCCAAATTTTGGGTACCTGTAGAGAATTGATTGAAGTTTATTGTGACAAAGTTTCAAAAAAATCGATCGGAAATTTTTTGAGATATCGAGGTTTTAGTGACGTCATGATTTCTGAGTTTTCGACCAAAAACGGCATATGTTCAAAAAATCATATAAAATCACAGAATAGACATACAGACATGCCGTAAACGCCATTAGACTGCCAATACCATGAACAATCAAATGGCTATCTTCGATTATTGATTATTTTCCGAATTTTCCAAAATCTTGAACTGAATCTCGGCAATTTCTCGTGACTACTTCACCACCATGATACATGCATTTTTAAATTTAGCTTTTTGAGCCAAACACGTACACATATGATAAAATGAATGTCACCATCGTGTTCCACGCCTCAAATTACCCATAAAACATGTGTCACAGGCTGCGAATATCAGTTTTGATTTTCGGGGATATTTGCCTACCCGGTTGACCTGACCTTTACCCTGACCTATGCTTGACTGACCTTTACATGGAGCTGACACTCTCGTAGGCCTTATATGATGGATTGTGCACCGTTTTGACAGAGTTTATGACGAAAGGCGCCAATTGCTAAGTCCTGAAGTCCATGCTACTGAAAGCCCGATTTCAGGTGTTTGACCTGACCTTGACCCGACCTGTGACCTCAAAATTCAACTTTAAAGTACTCATCTGAAGCGTCTCGTCGCGTTCTTTTGTCTGCCGCCTCGTGCGTTTCGCTGCGCCTATTGGTTCTCGAGTTATCGGCTGGGGGCGTTTAACGCCCCCCCCCCCCAGCAAACGGTGGGTGGCGAAATACCCCAGCAACTGCCGGGTAGTTGGCGAGGTAGCCAGACCGAATAACAAGTTTTTTATTCGATTTTGGTTGACAAATGACATACAAGCCCGCTGTGATGGACCAACAAAGGAGCTGAACAGTTCATACATTTTCTAAAAAGCTCAACAGCCTAAAAATTCAAAAGTTAAATGTTAACCCGCGACCGCCTGGGGGGTCGGATCCGACCCCCCCCCCTCCGTTTTTCTTGAATAACTCATGAACCACTTTCGCTATCTACTTGAAACTTGGCATACCTTCTCCCCCATCAATTTGACGTCTCCTGTGCAATTTTTAAGAAAAAAATCCAAAATTTTTTGAGATATATCGATTTTAGTGATGTAACTACATGGCTTTTTTAGTCAAAAAGTGGTAAATGTGTAAAAAATCGCCAAAAATCAGGGTTTTAAGCAAATTGCAAATTGAGGACATGAAAAGACGCAGCTCAACGAGTTCTTTTAAAATGGCTATCTCGGATTTTCCATAAAATGCGTTTTTCACCCCTAAAAATTCAAAAAACTATATTTTTTGGAAACAGCTAATAAAATCCAAAATTTTGGGAATTTCCAAAAAAAACGGATTATATGTTGTAGAGCTCTATTAGAACATTAGATGCCCCAAATTTCAACTTTCTATCTTGATTTTTGACCCCCAAATTGTAAAAAATAGCTCCAACATGCATAGGGCATGGTGACGTCATAAGCATTTTCGTGAATTAGAGGCACTTTTGAACATCGCATGTGAAAACAAATGGCACCACTAGATTCCTGGGACAAAGCTCGTCTAGAAAAGTGCATTTTTATGTCAAAAATAAAAAGTTGAAAAATTGACCTTTTTTCTCAGCCCTCGTATAGTATTAACGATTTTTTATGCTTTCAATGCACACTTATCACCAGCACAGTGACTTAGGGTCACATATAACCATTACCATCGGGTTCGGCGTGAAAAATAAGCCATAAAACATGTGTCGCACGCCCATGTACCAGAAATTGAAAACCGTGACCTTTCGTGACCTGATCTGACCTTGACCCGTACTTAGTATGACCCCTATACGCACATGGTACCTTCACTAGGCCTTTGAGGTCATTGTTGGTGAGTTTCGAGCAGCAGCTATCGATTCCGCTGTCCGTAAACCTAATCATGCAAAACCCCTGAATTTGACCTTTGACCTGACCTTGACCCGAAAGTTGACCTCAATCTTAAAATCTTAAGAGTGCTTTGGGAAGGTCTCGTAGAGACCTTTCGAACGCCGCCTCGCGGGGCTCGATACGACCATTGGTTCTCGAGATGACAGGGGGGGGGGTCGGATCCGACCCCCCCCCCCAGGCTGTCGTGGATACGGAAATAGCCCAGGCGGTGCCGGGTTAAAATTCAGCCTGCATGTTTAAACTCTGGTCCGGCACTGGCAGGAAGCTTATATTGCCACTTGCAATTCCACTACGTTGTAATATAATCAAGAGTTCTGTGAGAGCAGCAACTGAAAGCCCAGTTGAGGGGGGGGGGGGAGGGCGGCGCAAAACGGCCCCATCTCTCCCTTTCAGTCGATATCTTCTAAATTATAGCAAATGTCGCCACCAAACTTTCAAGACCCCTCCGGGCATCATTTTTACACCTTTTGACCAAATTTTTCCAGAGCTCTTACAGTGTCCCAAAATTTGTAGATGTGGGTGGGAAACGACATCCAAATGAAAATCTTCTTACTCTCACCTCCAGTTTTCAAGCCCAATTTCCACTCCCAATTCCACCGAGAAGGGGTAATGGCGTGAATGGTTGTTTTGCATCTGTCACAATTGTAGATAGATTAATGTTTTTGATCATTTTCCCACTCTTTTTAGGCTTTACCTGACCGACAATTTTTCACTCTCATCCTTTTTTTGGTCAGCAATTTTCCCATCTGACACCCAAGCAAAAATGCAATTTTAGGACACTAAGCTCTTATGAAAGGTTAGTCACAAATGACGTCAGAGGGATGTCATGTTCTGCCATTTTCGACCCAATAAAAGGTTTAGCGGGAAGAGCTGTCACGCTCACAGTTTTGAACATAACGAAAAATATTCAAGATTAAAAAGATGTAAAATAAACGGCGCTACCAAACTGCTACCTTTTATTTCCAAACAAAAATTGATTTTGTTCATCAAAACTATAGAAGTATAACACCCCGAAAATACCAACAACATTCAAAATTAAAACTGAAATATATGCTATAGAACTATCTGCACTAGATATGCCAAACTTAACCCACGCACCGACGGGGGGCGGATATCCGCCCCCCCCCTGAGGTTTTTCGCGAATAGCGGGAAAACCGCGGCGCGTAGCGCCGCGAAATTTGGTATGGCTATAACCTCATCAATTTTACACATGGTGTGCAAGTTTGAACCTCCTACCTTTTAAGGTCAGGTCACCAGGTCACTTTGAATGACCCAACCTCAAGTCACTTTTTTGCAACTTTGTCACCGTGCCAGAGCTACAGTAGATGTCGGAGGACTTTGAAAGTCGCAGGATATTATTAGGTCATTAGTAGCTACAATTAGTATATCTCGGAATTTTGATATCGGTGACCTAAGGTCAGGTCAATTTCGCGACCTCCCCATTATAAGTCAATGGGGGAAAAATCAACTCCCTGTTTTTACCACTAAAACGGGTCGGAATGGCCCCATATACCATACATGACTTCATATACGATCAACCTTCACTACCTTGAGGTCTGTTTTGCTGTTGGGCAGCTGTGAGGTCATGTGACGTCATCAAAGGTCACCAAAGGTTTTTGGCCAATAACTCCGTACAGGAACAAGATACAGACGCGTGGATGGTCTCATTGTGTTCACCTCGTCAAGACGCATCGAATGATATGCATGATGACCTCGAGGTCACGTGACCTGAGGTCAACCTTTGACCTTGACCTTTCGAGGTCAACATATATATCATTCGATGCGGATTGACGAGAGGATCACGATGATGCCCTTAGTTTGTTCCTATCTTGACTAATTCGAAAGTTATTCGAGAAAAACTCTCTCCATATCTAGCGCCGCCATTTTGACTTTTTCGACCCCTGTGACGTCATCTTTGACCTGACCTGAAAATGACCTTTGTAAAAATTGTAGATCTTGGCCGTGCGTATCCGATGCCGTTTACCGCTTGTCGCTATCTTGCTTCGTTCTCGAGATCTCAGGGGGGGGGGCGGTCATCCGCCCCCCCCCCGTCGGTGCGAAGTTGGCGCAGACCTCCGTCGGTGCGCGGGTTAACCCTCGCCCGCACATGCCATTTTCCCATCCTAGAACGCACATGGGGGGGGGGGGGGTTGCCACCCCCGGGCCATTTCGTTCCTGTTGGAGATAGAGCTTCGCGGTAGAGACCAAAAAGATTCTTTGGGAAGAGACAAATCCAATGACACCCAGTTTTACCTTCTCAGGTCAGTCATTGACCTTCCAGATCAGGTCAAACTAAAAAATGTTGCTGTTTTGGGTCACCGTTGGATATCAAGTGCGCTGCTTAGCATATACCGATGACGATGCCGTTTTCTGGTGCCAAGCCAGCTAGAAGCTCTTTGTGACACTACCCGACCAGATTTTTCATGCTGAGGTCATTTCAGGTCAAGTTAGGTCAAGGTCAATGATATGTGTTTGTATGTCTGTGTGTCTGTGTCTATACTGACGTGTGCACCGAGTGTTTATGTGTCCATATTACATGAAATCATGATCTGAGAAGCTTTTACCAAAAATGCAGTCAAAAAACTTCACGAAAAGTAAATTACGCTTGCCTAAAACGCAATTATTTTAGATGACCTAGGTTTACCTTGACCCTGACCTTTAGGCAAAAATGCCTAAAACGCAATTATTTTAGATGACCTAGGTTTACCTTGACCCTGACCTGGACATCGTACATCATCGAACAACATGTTCCATGATAGGCGGGAGGTAAGACTGGCAAAAAAGGCCGAAATCAAGGTGTCAAAAGCTCACAAGGACCATAGCCAACGCAAGATGTTGAGAATTGGTCATATGGGTCATGACATGACCTGAAAAATAAGGTCATATCTCCGATACCAAAAATCACAGAAACTTGAAATTTTTAGTGGACATTAACCCTCGCATGTGTAGGGGGGGGGGGTCGGATGGACCCCCCCATGGTTTTTTGCGAATAACTCGCGTAAAAAGCGGCTGATCGCGACGAAACTTTCAGTCCCCTCGCATTGATCAATTTGACACCTACCCTGAAAATTTCATGGCCCTGACTCAAATGACCTTTGACCTGTGACCTCTTTTCCGAGACCATGTTTGGCCGGAATCGCGATTTCGCGTATGTCGGCTCGCACTAGCCGCGTGTTTGCAAGCTTTTCGTGGTTTCAAACGTTCAAACATGTGATTTGATGTTACTCCCGTGTGTGTCAAGGTCACCTGAAGGTCAGGTCAGGTCATTGACCTTTGGTGACCTCGGGTGACCTCGGGTCACTTTTTCGAGTTTTACATGTTTCTAGGCTAGTTTTTGGAGCTGAATTCGAATTTAGCAACCATTTGAACATTTACGAAGTAGTTTTGGTGACTTCGTAACATGTTACGAAGCTGTCAGAGGCGGTTGACACGTATTACGAATACCCGTCACGACGCCTACCGGTTGACCTGACCTGACCTGACCCGACCTGGTCTAAATGCTTAAAAACATCATCTCTGATCAAAACTAACACGATATTCGTGATCAGCACCCCGGAAAACCTCATAGCAGCCACACTTTACGACTTTCTAACAGGTCCCGATTTTCCCGACTTTGGGTCATTGACCTGACCTGGAAGGTCAACCAATGACCTAGGACCTTAAAATTGGGTATCATCGGCTTCCTCTCGTCACGGGCAACACGCTCGTTTTTTCCGCGAAGCTCTAGCTCGATCAGGGGCCAAACGGCAAGGGGGGGTCCAACCGACCCCCCCCCCCCCTACACATTAGAAGCTGGCAAACGCCGCACACATGCGAGGGTTAAAAAAGGATAGGGGAGCAGCTATACGAAAAATCAGCGCTCTAGCTCTAAAAATGTTGAGTGCAGAGCAGAAAGACTACCTGGGGGGGGGGGGGGCAACCCCCCATGTGCGGGCGAGGGTTAAACTCGATAGCTCCATTTTTAGCAAAGTTATGGCAAAACAAACTACTCAAAATTTATTACGTAAAATTTTCCAATTCAATTTTTAGCCGTCACAGAACAGACAGAGAAAGCCAAAGACCACCATTGGATTTCCTGTGATGAGCTGCATCGAAAAGATACCCCGTTTATACAAAATATCAACTTTGAAATTTGACCTTCTTTGACCTAATAATGTAAACTTAACTGGCCCCAATGGCCGTCTAGCCGACACCATTGAATTTTAAATGTATAATTGGCCATAAAACATGTATCACACGTCCCTAGCATAGTTGGTTCATATTGTGACCCTTAGTGACCTGACCTCTGTGAACTGACCTGGCATCCATGACGTCTTTAGGCAACATATGTGTTAGACAACCAACGCTCCATCGATGTTTTTCGATAACATGCCTTTTATTTGATGTGTTAACTGACTGCAACGCATTCCTTAGACTAAATCGGTGAAAAAATGCGACTTTTGACCTGAGTTGTGACGTCATGGGTTGCATCTAGGTCAACGAAACCTGGTAACAAGGTCGTTCCCTGGTGGGGCTATCGAACGCTGTTTGCATGTTCAAAATCGGTCGGTAGCTTTCCGAGATCTCAGGTGGAAGGCGAAACGGCTGCACCACCCGATCAGGTGGTAAGGTCCGCCAATAGCCCAGGGGGGCGCGGATTATTTATTCACTCATACAGTGTCATTTATTTTGAGAACATCTTTCTCACGCCATGACATGGTCCTCTCATAATAGAACGAGATGAGGAGTGTTTTCAAGCCCCTTTATGCACGGCTCGAAGTGTCATTGAGCTATCAACTGTCAGCGGTTTTCGGACAATGAAGTTCTTAGTTCTTACTGAATCCAATTTTATTTCAAACATTTTGTCACTGTGCTAGTTTTCTTCTTATACGTTTTTAAACGTTTTTTTTTTACGTTTAAAAAACGTTTTAAACGTTTTATACGTTCTTTTATACGTTAAAAAGCGCTGAAATCTTTGATAGACGAAACCGGTCCACTTATTCTTTTTCTAATTGTTTTTTGAATATATTCGTAGACTACTGGCCAGGGATGCGGAGCCGGAGTCGGAGCCGGAGCCGGCATATTTTGCCCGAAGCCGGAGCCGGAGCCGGAGTCGTGAAATAATATAGCCCGGAGCCGGAGCCGGACCCGGAGCCGGAGCCGTCAATAAAGGGGGCGTTTTCTTAATGGGTCAAATTCGAATGCTGTAAGGGTGTCATAATTAACCCTCGCACGACCAGGTCATTTCTCATAACACGATCGACCGGGGGGGGGGGTTGTTACGACCCCCCCTGGCGTTTCGAAACGGAAGGTCGTAGATCTTAGCGGAAAAAAACCAACGGATTGCTCTCAACGAGATCTCGCGATTGGTGGTATATTTTTTGGTCCTAGGTCAACATTTGACCTACTTATGACCGGTCAAAGGTCAAATTTTCCGAAAAAAATCAAACTTTTTCAAGTTTCCGCGGCGATTGCGGCAAAACGGTGGAAGATATCGACTTGAAACCTTCACTATCGTGTTCCTTGATCAATTCTCTATCGTTTGGTATGTATTTCGTTTCCCTAGCTCTAACAATGGCGCGTTGGGAGCGCCGGAAGTCGGCAAGGTCACAGTCGGCGGCAGAAATTCGAAAAATCAAAATTTAAATTTTTGAAATCTGATTGTATTTTTGGATTTGGGAGGTCCATTTGCTCCCTATAGAAGCTAATATTGCTGCATATTCCCATTGAGGTGACAAGAATTAGCAAAATAGTGGTTCGGGCGCTTTTCAAAAATAGTACCGGACGCTGTTCCTCTTGTGACGTCATAGCTCCGTGACCTGACCTGACCCGGTCAATTTTCTTGCACCACACGATAGCCAATGCTTGCCCCAACATGCATGGGAAGTTTCATCATGATCCATCAAACAATGTGGGTATCACCGGCAGAAAACCTAGGGATTCGGCGCACACGTTTGGTAACTGTCGGCCGGAGGCTGTACCTCTTATGACGTCATAACTCCGTGACCTGACATGACCCGATCAATTTTTTTCGGCAAAAGATGCGCAAAGGTTGCCCCAGAGGGTATTGAAAATTTCAGCCCGCTACGACAAGCCGTTTAGCGTGCACTTTGAAAAAACCTCAGGGGGGGGGGTTATACAACCCCCCCCTAGGCGTTCTAGGGTTAACCTTCGCCCCAGTGGGGGGGGGCATATGTTACCAACCTGTCGCGTTTTTTGCGTGTGAATAAAAAAGCGCGGCGCGTACCGCCGTGCCGCTTGGAGTGACTTTTTGTACATCAATTTTGGACAATGTGTGAAATGTTTGACCCCAGGTCATGTCAGGACAGGTCACCAGGTCAAGTTAACTGACCAAGCCTAAAACAGTTTGCAATCATGTCCAGCCTGAAGTGTTTGTCAGAAAGGTTTTAACCCTCGCCCGCACATGCCATTTTCCCATCCTAGAACGCACATGGGGGGGGGGGGGGTTGCCACACCCCCGCGCCATTTCGTTCCTGTTGGAGATAAAGCTTAGCGGTAAAGACCAAAAAGATTCTTTGGAAGAGACGAATCCAATGATACCCAGTTTTACCTTCTCAGGTCAGTCATTGACCTTCCAGGTCAGGTCAAACTAAAAAATGTTGCTGTTTTGGGGCACCGTTGGATATCAAATGCGCTGCTTATCATATACCGATGACGATGCTGTTTTCTGGTGCCAAGCCAGCTAGAACCTCTTTCTCACACTACCCGACCAGATTTTTGCTGCTGGGGTCATTTCAGGTCAAGCTAGGTCAAGGTCAATTATATGTGTTTGTATGTCTGTGTGTGTCTGTATGTATACAGGGTGTCCGGATAGTTCTGGCGCTTTTCAACATTTTCTAAAACAAATGCCATTGGTTCATAGATACTAATCAATGGATCAAAACAATGACCAGGGACACCAAGCCACATGCTTCCGCTACGTGCTCATTCAATGTAACCACCGTCTGTGCCGACGACGGCCTCGACGTAGGGGAGGAAGCGTCTGCGGGTTTTGACGATGCGGGGCATTTCCAGGTCCTCCCATGCTGTCATGATGCGAGTCTTCAGCGACTCCAGGTTGGGGTGAGAAATGGCCTAGATCCTGTTCTACAAAACGCGTAGCACGCCTTAGTCGAGCGGGTCAGGTTAGGAGAATAAGGCGGCCTGATCTCATTTCGCCACGGTGATCTGGCCCGGCAAGATCCTCTGTCAGTTTAGCTTGAATGGCAGCGGCGTTGTTGGAGGGTGCTCTGTGCTGTTGAAATGCGAAGTGACCCTTAGGGCATGTCGTCTTGACCCTCGGGTTGATGTGGCTGTCCAGGAACCCCTCGTGGGCCAGCCTGTTATTCATTTATTCGACATTGACGAAGATGATGGGACATTTTTGTCCATCAGACCCCCGCACTTTCTTCGATTGCCGCGCTGAAATGCTGCTCCGTTCCCATATCGCGTTCGAAACGGTCTGAGAATATTTTCTAAGGAATTCCCGAGTCGAAATAAACCTTTACCTGCTAAACCATTCATCGAAAAACGCCGCATCGCGCTGCAACTCGAGCCTCGTTCAAGTCGCACCCGGCCGCCGCGCGCAGGCATTCAGCGACAAGGCGCATCTTCGCCCATCTACCCATCACTGAAAACGATTTCAAGGTCATATTTACACGACCTCTGGCTGAGCAATCAACGAGGGGTCATGTCTGTGATGATTGGCTGAATGTCCAATAATCACAGCGCGCGTTACACGGCGTCCAAAAGAAGCGCCAGGACTTTCCGGACACCCTGTACAGATGTGTGCACCGATTGTTTTTGTGTCCATATTACATGAAATCATGATCTGAGAAGCTTTTACCAAAAATGCAGTCAAAAAAATTCACAAAAAAGTAAATTCAGCTTGCCCAAAGCGCAATTACCTTGGATGACCTAGGTTGACCTTGACCCTGACCTTGACACCTGTACATCGTCGAACAACATGTTCCATGATAGTCGGGAGGTGAAACTGGCAAACAAGGCCGAAATCAAGGTGTCAAAAGCTCACAAGGCCCATGGCAAACGAAAGATGTTGAGAATTGGCCATTTGGGTCATGACATGACCTGAAAAACAAGGTCATATCTCCGAAACCAAAAATCACAGACACTTGAAATTTTCAGTTAACATGAAGAAAGGATAGATAAGCAGCTATACGAAAAATCAGCAGTCTAGCTCCAAAAATGTTGAGTGCAGAGCAGAAAGACTACCTGGGGGGGGGGGGGGCCCATGTGCGGGCGAGGTTAACAGCGCACCGACGGGGGGCCCATCCGCCTCCCCCCCTGAGGTTTTTCGTGGATGGCGGGAAAACCGTGGCGCGAAACGCCGCGAAATTTGGTACGACTATTTTCTCATCAATTTTACACATGGTGTGCAAGTTTGAACCTCCTAACTTTGAGGGTCAGGTCACCAGGTCACTTTGAATGACCCAACCTCACGTCACTTTTTTGCAACTTTGTCACCGTGCCAGAGCTACAGTAGATGTCGGAGGCCTTTAACCCGCGCCCCACTGGGGTCTGCGTATAACACGCCCTACGGGGGGGGGGGCTATTCATAGCCCCCCCCCCTCCTAACTCCGAAACTACTAGGCCGATCGTCAAAATTCAAACGGCGGCTGATAGCCCCGGGAAAACTGTTGAGCGAAACCTAATTTCGTTGACCTCGAGGTCACCGATGACGTCACAGGTCAGGTCAAAGTAAAAATTATTAGCATTTTGGTTTGTTCACGTTTTGGGCTCTGGCCGCCGTCTTACAAGTCAGATCAGGCTCAGTTTTGGTTCACACACTCGTGAACAGATGCTCTAGATACTCTGAGGGTACCAATCTTTTACTTTGATCTTAACCCTCGCACGATCAGGCCATTTCTCATAACATGAACGACCAGGGGGGGGGGGGTTGTTACGACCCCCCCCTGGCGTTTCGAAACGGAAGGTCGTAGAGCTTAGCGGAAAAAACCAACGGATTGCTCTCAACGAGATCTCGCGATTGGTAGTATATTTTTTGGTCCTAGGTCAACATTTGACCTACTTTTGACCGGTCAAAGGTCAAATTTTCGGAAAAATAGACTTTTTTCAACTTTCGGCGGCGATTGCGGCAACACGGTGGGAGATATCGACTTGAAACCTTCACTATCGTGTTCCTTGATCAATTCTCTATCGTTTGGTATGTATTTCGTTTCCCTAGCTCTAAAAATGGCGCGTTGGGAGCGCCGGAAGTCGGCAAGGTCACAGTCGGCGGCAGAAATTCGATCAAAATTTAAATTTTTGAAATCTGATTGTATTTTTGGATTTGGGAGGTCCATTTGCTCCCTATAGAAGCTAATATTGCTGCATATTCCCATTGAGGTGACAAGAATTAGCAAAATAGTGGTTCGGGCGCTTTTTGTTGTGATTAGTAGCCTCTTACCTTTTTTTACCTTCACCCGTGACCCGTGTTGATGTACCCTACCTTTCCTCACCCAGTAAAACTTTCCTCTATTTGCCCGCCCCTGTCCTGAATCCATCACTTTTTGTTAGTGATGTAATGCTTCCATTTTTCACCGAGCCGATTTCGTTTTGTTTTTATCCTTTCCAGTCAGTCTGGATCCATCTGTCGCCGTGTTACCGCTACCTGTAAAGTAATAAACCGGCAGAGAAGTTGACGTTGGAATTTCAAGTTGCTAACCAGAGGAATCGGCCTGTAATTTTAGCGTATCTACCACATAGTCCTCCGCGGCCGGATGACTGTTTTTTCAGTCATTTGCTTCTTTGTTTTTTGCTGATTGCGATGCTTTGAAGATTTGCGCTGTGATTTGACATCAAGATGCCTGACAAGATGAGTGAGGAAGTGGAGGTGTTGGTGAAGGACAGAACTCTGCTTAGAGGTAAGGCCACAAAGCTGACCCGTGACTTGAAAGACTACAGGGCAGGAGTAGTCGATCAAGATGACTTGGCGTACAAAATTCATGTTTTGGAGCAGCTAGAGCAGAAGATGGTTTCTTTGCAGGATGTTCTGACTGTCAAGGGAGTGTTTGACGAGAGTTCACATTTAGATGGCATCAGGGAGGAGGTTTTCAAGGCAAAACGTCATCTGTCAAGGATTGAGAATGCGTCTGCTCAACCAGCCCCAGCTCAGTCTGACTCTACTGACCTGAGGGCATCTGATGTAAAGATTCCAGTATTTTCTGGAGATCTGTTACAGTGGTCGGAATTCTGGGACCTGTTTGAGGTTGCTGTGCATACCAATTCAAGGTATGTGAATGTACAGAAGTTCAGCATACTAAAGAGCCACCTCTCTGGTTTAGCACTGCAATGTGTTAAAGGTATACCAGTGTCTGATGCTTGCTACCAGTCAGCTGTGGAGGCATTGAAAGACCGATTCTGTAAAATCGAGAGAGTGAGGGAGGAGATCATGAAAAAGTTGTTGAACATGCCCAGTGTCAGTGACGACCTATCTGCCATGAGATCCTTCATAGACCATCTGATGTCACATGTGAGGACACTGACCGCGATGGGAGTGAGCTGTGCTAACCTGTCGAGCCTGCTTCTTCCCATAGCCAAGGGAAAGCTGCCAGAGTCATGGAGGCTCGAATGGGCGCGCCAGCACCAGCCGGATCCAGGGTTGGAGGACTTCCTCGGGTTTCTTCGCAAGGAGATGGACATGAGGGAGGAAGCCAACATCGGCGCCAGGCATCCTGTCCCTCCGGAACGGAGCCCACTGCACTCAGTGAGTATGCTGGCGGTGAGTCGGAACCGAACAACCCCTGCCAGTGCTGCATGGACCTGCGTGGCTTGCAAAAAGGATAAACATGGCCTGAGCAAGTGTCTTGACTATCAGAGAATGTCTGTTGATGATAGATGGCTTGTAGTGAGGAGGGCTGGTTTGTGCTATCAGTGCCTGGGGCCGCACTTTGCTCGTGACTGCCGCAGCTCCAACTGCCGTGTGTGTGGAGAGCGACACCACACCAGTCTCCACAGTGAGCCAGGACGCCAGCCCGGAGCTGGTACCCGTGACCGACGGCCGCCCGCACACCGAGCGGACAGCCGTCCTGAGCAACTGCCTCCCTGCCGCGAGGGGAGCTACCTACCAGATCTGCCGCCGCCACCGCCAGTTGGTCAGCAGCCTCAACGTCCAGGTTGGTCGCCCGCTGTTCCCCGCCAGGCCATGAATGTCACCGCGGCTTGCGCTGCTGATGTGCCACAGCCAGTCTTACCAACGCCAGTCTCACCACAGCCGCTAGTGCCAGCATCCAGCACTACCGCTAGGGTGAATACCGCTTGTGCTATGCCCGACGTGCATATGACGCCGTGTGCTGTCGCTCACTGCTCACCTGATGCTTGCCTGCTGGAGGCTGCTCCGTCTGACCGACCTGCTGCATGCGAAAACTTGTGTTACATGCAGACAGCTCTGGTGGAGGCGTCTGGACCGCGGGGTACCTGCCAGCTTCGCGTTCTTCTCGACGGCGGCTCGGACTCGTCGTACGTGAGGACATCTGCAGCGGAGCTACTCGGTCTGCCCACGGTGGGGAGAGGTGTGTTCGCCTGCCTGGGCTTCCAGGAGCGGCTCGAGGAGCCGAGGATGTATGAGAAGGTGAGGCTGTCTGTGCGGAGCCGTCACGGTGGGGAGCCTCACGTCTTCGATCTGTGGAAGACTGATCGTCTCTGTTCCCAACTGACCCCCGCCCGACCGCCTACTGCCGTATTTACACCGCATCTTCTGCTTGCTGATGATTTTGAGGGTGGGCCGGTGGACGTGTTGATCGGCGCCGACCTGATGTACAGAGTTGTGTTGTGGGAGCAGGTGAAGCTGACTGACCATCTCAGGGCCCTGGAGACTGTGTTCGGCTACGTCCTGCACGGCCGAGATGGGTCACCGGTGGACTGCGAGCCGGTGGACTGCGCGTCTGTGAAGTACGCGCTCCGTTGCTGCCGGCTTCCGTCGCCAGACTTCAAGCCGGAGCAGCTCTGGAGTCTGGAGGCGCTCGGCATCTCCGGGGACGAGGACGAGAGATCACCGATGAAGCCGAAGTGGAGTGACGCCGAACAGAGGTACGAAATGAACCTACTGTGGAAGTCTGATGATCGCCCCCTCTCTAACCTCAGCTCAGCAGCAGCCCGGATCGGACGCATGGAGGGACGGCTCACAGTCCCCGAGCGGGAAGCGTACCAGAGACACCTGGAAGATCTGTATAGAGCCGGCGTGATCGAGACGCCGCCCAACGATGACCTACAAGGGTTCTACCTGCCGCACCGCGGCATCTGGCGCGGTGGAAAGCTGCGGGTGGTCTTCGACGGCTCTGCCCGGGACGCCACTGGCCACAGCCTGAATGACTACCTGGAGCCGGGAAGCAATCTGCTCAGACGTCTGCCTGCCGTGCTGCTCAACTTCAGACGAGACGCCGTGGGAGCTCAGACAGACATACGTGCTGCCTTTCACCAGGTTTCGGTGTCCGAGGAAGACCGAAAGTACCTACAGTTTCTGTGGGACGGACAGCGTCTTCGTTTCCGCAGAGTTCCGTTCGGTATAACATGTTCCCCATTCATGCTGCTGCAAACTATCTCTGTTCACCTGGACCTGTACTGTGGGGAGGAGCCGGGTCTGTGTGAGAAGTTGCAATGTGGCCTGTACATGGATGATGTGTGCACCTCCTTCTGCAGCAGAGCCGAAGCTGAGTCGAGCATGTCGCGGGCGGAGGAGATCTTCCGCGACGCAGGCATGGAGTTGCACAAGCGGCGCATCTCCGGTGACGCTGACAGCGAGGCCAACGTTCTGGGTCTTCTGTGGAACCCCGCCACGGACCTGCTCGCAGTGAGTGTGCCTGGCTTCCATGTGGCCAAGACCAGGAGAGAGATGCTGTCCCTGCTGAGTAAGCCGTTTGACCCGCTCGGTGTACTCTCTCCGTGGCTTGTTGTCGGCAGGTCTCTGTTCCAGAGAACGTGGGGAGTCGGATGCACGGTCAGCTGGGACGAGGAGCTGCCCCCTCAGCTACAGGAGGAGCTAGCAGAATGGCTCACAGACGCACCAGATCGAACTGTATGGTTCCCCCGCGCGCTGCTGACGAATGACTGTGACGTCACCTACCATGTCTTTTGTGATGCCTCAAAGAAAGCGTATTGTTGTGTCATCTACGCTGTGCAGGGTGGGGAGTCCAGGCTGCTCATGTCCAAATCTCGTCTCGCGCCCCTGACTCCCGCCCTCAGCGTGCCCAGACTTGAACTGATGGGCGCCCTCATCGGCGCCAGGCTGATGGACTTTGTCAGACAGGCGTTGAGTCTGGAGAGCCCACAAGTCGTCTATTGGACCGACTCCATGGACGTCATCTTCTGGCTGAAGAGCAAGAAGAAGCTGAAGCTGTTCGTGCAGAACAGAGTGACCACCATCCTCCAGTTGACTCGAGCGGAGCAATGGCACCACGTAAGAGGACAAGACAACCCGGCCGACCTGGGGACGAGAGGTATGTCCATGACCGCTCTGGAGAAGTGTGATCTGTGGTGGCGAGGACCGACATTTCTCCGACAGGGACCTGATGCCAGGATCTGCTGTGGACCGACAGACGAGGCCGACAGTCTGCAGCCGTCTCAGGAGGCCACCAGGGAAGTGAAGCTGCAGAAGCCCCCGTTGAAGCTGACCCTGCTGACGACGCGAAGTGACACAAGTGAGACCCTACCGTTTGACATTACGTCATGTTCTACCCTCACACAGGCTGTGCTGAGGCTCGCGTGGGTGTTCCGTTTCGTCACCAACAGCCGCCTACCGAGGGAGGAGCGCCGGACGGGTCCGCTGACGCCCGAGGAGAAGAGACTGAGCCTCCGCTTCTGGATCAGAGAGGCACAGGCCCGTGCCTACAGAGAGGAGACCAACGCCGTACGTGCCGGTAGACTGCTGCCGGCCGGCTCACCGCTTCAAAAGCTGCATCCACAGCTAAGTGACGATGGCGTGCTGGAGGCGACGCTGCGCAGTGGGGAGCGGGCTGTACCTGTGCTGCCCGACCTGGCCCATGTCACCACTCTGATTGTCGATGACGCGCACCGCCTCTGCTTCCACCAGGGGACGCGGGTAACCCTCTCCCTGCTGACTGCTGAGTACGCGGTGAGGAGACGCACGGTGCGTCGAATCGTTGAAACCTGTCGCCGATGCCGTCGTTACCGATGCGTACCGTACCGATCACCTGAGGGAGCACTGCCCAACTTCAGAACACAGCCGAGCCGTCCATTTGCCAAAGTCGGTGTCGATTTTTTCGGCCCACTGTACGTTGATCAGAGCCAGGCGAAAGTGTGGGTGCTTTTGATAACATGTGCCACTTCCCGTGCGGTGCACTTAGAGCTTGTTCGCTCACAGGCCACCGCTGACGTGATCCTGGCGCTGAGACGGTTCTGCGCCATCCGAGGGACGCCAGCTCTGGTGTACAGCGACAACGCTCGGACGTTCCGGGCCTTGCTTGGCCACCTACCCCGGTCGGTAACGTGGAAGTTCATCCCTGAGGCTGCCCCCTGGTGGGGAGGGTACTGGGAGCGTTTGGTGGGCGTGACAAAGAAGGCTCTTCGCATCACCCTACATCAGTGCCACCTGACGTTTGAGGAGTTGTCTGCCACGATGTATGAGCTCGCTTTTTTCATAAACCTGCGCCCCCTCACCCAGGGCGATGGTGAAGATCTCCTTACCCCCGCCCACCTGCTGTTCGGCGTGACGAGCATAGACGGTGTCTTGTGCCCAACATTGAAAGAGTGTTCCATCAGCAGGGCCTGGCGTCACCAAAAGCGGGTCTGCGACCATCTGATCCGGCGGTGGTGTGATGAGTACCGCAACGCTCTCCGCTGCTGGAGCGTCTCGCCCCGTGGACGACCTAGCCGTACACCGCGCGTGGGAGACGTGGTGCTAGTCCACAGTGAGAGGCCGCGCGGCCGGTGGCCTGTGGCGCGAGTGACGCGGCTGCTGGCGGGACCGGACGGCCACGTGAGGGCCGCCGTCATCAGCCTGCGCGGGCGGAGCACTCGCCGCCCTGTCAGCCGCCTGTTCCTGCTGGAGGCGGCGGACTGAGTCGGACTGAGTCGTACCGGTGCAGTGATCGGGACGAGTTACGTCGCCGCGAACTATCGCAGAGTGCTGTGCCTTTTGTCGTATTCATCGTTCTGTTTGTTTTTCGAAATCGGTCGTGCGCTCGATTTCGAGTGGGGAGTGTGTTGTGATTAGTAGCCTCTTACCTTTTTTTACCTTCACCCGTGACCCGTGTTGATGTACCCTACCTTTCCTCACCCAGTAAAACTTTCCTCTATTTGCCCGCCCCTGTCCTGAATCCATCACTTTTTGTTAGTGATGTAATGCTTCCATTTTTCACCGAGCCGATTTCGTTTTGTTTTTATCCTTTCCAGTCAGTCTGGATCCATCTGTCGCCGTGTTACCGCTACCTGTAAAGTAATAAACCGGCAGAGAAGTTGACGTTGGAATTTCAAGTTGCTAACCAGAGGAATCGGCCTGTAATTTTAGCGTATCTACTACACTTTTCAAAAATAGTACCGGACGCTGTTCCTCTTGTGACGTCATAGCTCCGTGACCTGACCTGACCCGGTCAAATTTCTTATACCATATGATAGCCAATACTTGCCCGAACATGCATGGGAAGTTTCATCACGATCCATCAACCGATGTCCGTACCACCGGCAGGAAACCTCGGACGTTGGCACTCAGTTTGTGAAAATCCGGCCAGAGGCTGTACCTCTTATGACGTCATAACTCCGTGACATGACATGACCCGATCAATTTTTTTTCGGCAAAAGATGCGCAAAGGTTGCCCCAGAGGGTATTGAAAATTTCAGCCCGCTACGACAAGCCGTTTAGCGTGCACTTCGAAAAAACCTCAGGGGGGGTTGATACAACCCCCCCCCCCCCTAGGCGTTCCCCAGCCAGCAATTCACTTGGGCTGAACTGTGGCAAACGTCGGGCAGCTTGGGCTTAGCTTGGGTTTGCCCACTTTGATCAAAACCAATGTATTTTTTACTAGGGCTGAGCTTGGGCATGCCGCAGCTATGCCCACGTGCGGATAGCAGTAGCTCAGCCCGACATCTGCCCACGCATCCAAAACAGGCTTAACTTGGGCGGAGCGCGGGCTGATCAAGCTGGCTGTGTCCTTCGGCTAACTGGAGTAAAGCCGGAGTTAAGCCATACTTGTTCGGCTGTTCGCGCATGCGCAGTTCTGCGCCAATCATGTGCAGCGTTTGTGACAGTCTGCGCGCTGTGCGACGAAACGACACACCGGTGTTTGGGCATTTGGTGGTTGATGTTTGGGCGCGTGTGACAGCGCGAAGAACGGATAGTGCTCATTGCTCTTATCAAGTGGACTGGCATGGAGTTTTACGGTAGGTAATTGTATTGAATGGTGCGCTTGATCGTATGTAAACGTCATTATTTTGACTGAGTTTCACGCCATCAAACATGAAGCTGAATAGCTGTTCAGCCTGGCGACTTACACCCTCGCTCAGAAAAGCCGCATTCCGTGCCTTTATGTATATCTTTGTGAAATACCAGCACTTCTGAACCAGGAAAATGAAATACAAAACACAAATATTTATCTACTTATCACCGAGCACGCTCATTCTCTGTCCGCGTTGAAAAATTCGAATGAATATTTTATACGGATCAATGAGAAGTGCTGTTACAGTATTAATGCAACAATAAGTTATTTTTCAAGCAAACATGCAATGTAAATTAAACCAATCGATCTCTTTTTCAGGTACGTACTTACCATTAGAGCAAATTGTTCCAAAAAAAATGGAATAGTTATACAAACCAGGACCGGGTGGACGCCGCTGTCGCCCTCGCCAAGTGGTTTAGCGGAAACTGCCTGCTTATAATTAAGTAGGTATACCTACATATACGGAAACTGCGCCGAAAGCTGGCCGACCACCTACTGCAGATGTGTGTGTGTGTGGAGGAGCCAGACGCCTCCAAAGCTCCCATTCACCAGAGTGAAGTTCTTTATAAACGATTGTTTGCTAATTGCTTTATGTCTTATGAGCGATTACTTGCTGTCCTTACTTTATGCTTTCGGTTAAGTGTTCAACCAAGTAGTGAACAGGTCGAAACGCCACGGGACAGTCACGTAACCACTTCTGTTCATGAAAACAGAGGAAGATGTTGGCGAAGGTCGGTCCAAGCGGCAGGCCCATACCGACGCCGTCTGTCTGTTTGAACAGGTCACCATTGAAAAGAAAGTAAGAATTGAGGGACGCTGTTTCTAACATAAGTCTAAAAAGGTTTTTGGTGAACTTGACAACAGAATCTTTTCCATTGAAGACATAATTGATACAGATATCGATAGTTTCACGAACAGGTATGTTGGTAAACAAGTTTTCTACATCGAAGCTAGCCATAACCATGTTGTCATCTAGAGTAACTTTCACTGGCGGATCCAGGGGGGGGCCACGGGGGCCATGGCCCCCCCCAAAGGCCTAAAGTGGCCTGTTTGGCCCCCCCCAAAACGTCAGAAAAAAATTCTAAGAAAATATACCTTGATGGAGGTTTTTTGCACTTGGTGAAGTAAAGTTTCCACAGTATAATATGGAAGCAATATGGTAGCAGTGAGGGTCAGTCAAAAGTTGCGCGAGCGGAGTCGACCTTCAAAAAAAAAAAACTGGTGTTGGCACGTGTTTATGGCGCGGCAGCTGGTAGTTGGCGGTGTTTCGCGTGGTGTGGCATCACAATCACTGGCGGATCCGGGGGGGGGGGGGGGGGGGTAGCACGGGAGCCTGTGGGGCCCCTGACAGGCCCGTGGTGCCCTTGCTAGGCCTGTGGTGCCCCTCGACCCTGGCAGGCCTGTGGTGCCTCTGGCGGGCCTAGGGTGCCCCTGCTAGGCTGCTGATGCCCCTGGGACCTGACAGGACTGTGGTGCCCCTGACAAGCCTTAAGTGCCCCCAACAGGCCCGTGATGCCCCCGACAGGCCCAAGGTGCCCCTGCGACCTGCGTGATGCCGTGATGCCTGCGAGGCCGGTGGTGCCCCTGCGAGGCCGGTGGTGCCACTGCGAGGCCGGTGGTGCCACTGCGAGGCCGGTGGGGCCCCTGACAAGCCCATGGTGCCCCTGCGAGGCCGGTGGTGCCCCTGCTAGACCGGTGGTACCCCTGGCAGGCCTGTGGTGCCCCTGCTAGGCCGCTGGTGCCCCTGGGCCCTGACAGGACTGTGATGCCCCTGACAGGCCCAAGGTGCCCCTGTAAGGCCGGTGGTGCCCCTGTAAGGCCTGTGGTATCCCTACTAGGTCTCTGGTGCCCCTTTGACAGGCCCATGGTGCCCCTGCGAGGCCGGCGGCGCCCCTGGCAGGTCTCTGGTGTCCCTGACAGACCTGGGGTGCCCCTGACAAGCCTGTGGGGCCCCTCACAGGCCCATGGTGCCCTTGCTACTTGCTAGGCCTGTGGTGCCCCTGGCGGGCTGGTGGTGCCCCTGCTAGGCCGGTGGTGCCCCTGACACGCCTGTGGTGCCCCCGGGCACCAAGGGGGGTCATGACCCATGTGGCCCCCCTTGGATCTGCCACTGATACATAATATATTGATTTGTAAAGGCGTTATGGCTTATGCAATATGCAATTGCAGGCACTTGATATGCCTCACTTATCCCTTATTGGGGGCTCTGGCGGGCTCCTGAGGGCCCACGTCTATCTCCGGGAGCCCTTGACAGGCTCCTTTGGGTCCTTTCAGTCCACTATAGCATAAGAGGTCTCCATGCGAGTCCTATACATCTGAGGGCGTACCCTGACGTCTGAGGTACCCAACTGCAGCTCCAATGGTCTCTTACACTGGCGGATCCAGGGAGGGGGCATTTAGGGCCATGCCACCTTCCCAGAGGTCTAAAGTGGCCCGTTTGCCCCCTCCCCTAAACGATAATGAAACATAGTTCAATCAGTGCGTGGCCTAGGAGCCGAGTTAGACAGGGGGTGTTTTACCACCTCCCGGCCCGCAAAGGGACCCAAGCACTGACTCAAAGCGGGTTAACTGGTCGACAAAAGCAATGGTAAGTGCTTACAAAGTAATATAAAGGCATGGGTCGGGTGGGCTACCATTTATATATTTTTTCTTTCTAGTTAAAAAAAAATCATAATGTCGGGGCTGTGACGAAAAATAAGTGGCCTAAATCCGATGAGAAAACAGGATTTGGGGGTACCCTAGGTTTGGCTCCAGCATGAGTTGGCCCCCCCCAAAACGCAAGCCTGGATCCGCCAGTGGTAACTTTAGACATGTCTTCAGCAAATTGGTAGCTGTTCTTCACAGTGAAGTCATTTTCAGTGTAAGGAGCAAGTATAGGAACAAGAAACTTCGCCAGTTTATATGTGGGTGTTTTACATGCCGAGAAGATAGGGCGGAGAGGAACCAAAGCCTTATGAACCTTCGGCAGTCCATAAAGTATGCCGGGATTGGAACCTGAGCAATATAAATGGCCGTACTCAGTTTCTGAGATCGCTGCAGTCTCTTTAAGTTTAGCCAAAAGCCTGTTCACCTTTCCTTCCACTTTGAGTACCTAATACCTTATGCAGTGGCTCCTTGATCTTAACAAACTTAGTTGCATCAGAGAGAATAGTGGTGAGCTTACCCAGGTAATCGTTTCGATCCAAAATCACGACACCCTTGCCCTTGTCCGGTCTGGTCACCACAATTGACTTGTCCGAGGCAAATTCTTTCAGCGTCTTGATGTCATCACGGGAAAAAATAGAAAATACTTTGCTGGGCTTGAAATCGTGATAGTATTTGTCACTTATTGTTCTAATCCTTCTTTTCACGTCGTCGAACTTGAACTGAGCTGGTAGTGGTAGATGGCTGATCGAATCAGCAAGCTTTTCGAAGAACAGGAAGTAGTTGCAAAAGTTCAGTTTCCATGTTGGTAGTTTAAAGTCCAGACCAAATGCAAGAAGAGTCTTGATGCGTGTTGGAAGTGTCTTTGATGATAGATTGAAGATCACCTTATCGGGGTCACATGGTGCGGTGTTGCTGGCGACACCGAGCCTTTGCAGTTTCTTGGAGTGTGTTTGTACAATCCTTTTCCTGTGTGCAGTGATGGTATCTTGCACTTCTTTTGAGAGCCAGAAGTATTGAAAGAAGGTAAGTGCCGTGGAAAGATGGCGTTTTTTTGCTTCACAGGATGCATCCAGCAAAGTGATTCTTCGTTTCTTTTCTTTGATTTCATGGTCAAGGAGATCGTTTTGAAAGTTGTGATATAACTTGGAGCCTTGAAGTGATTTTTTGTAAAGCTTAAATGTAAGAAACTTTGGATACACTTCAAATGCTTTGCATGTTTCAAGAAAAATTAAGTCTTCCTTGACCTTGACCCTTTTCTTCTCTTCATCGATGAGTTTGAAAGCGTCTTTCGTTGCTCGTCTTCCATGGTTCCGGTGGATCACATTGAAAAGGGAATCTCTTGGTAACCTTAAGAGCAGTATAAAACTCACAAGCAAGTAAGTTACTGAGTTTGTCATAAACTATTATATCGTAAATGTTCGTTCATTCCAAACCGGTTTCGTTTCATACAAGAAACATCATCAGTGGTACACTTCACAAGTGTCAGTGGTAACGGACAAACAGCACAATAATAAATACACACATATACAGTTGGTGCACACGCTAAACATACATGTGGTCCTACAGGGCGCGATCGATAAAAGGTCAATAACATGAAGAGCTACACATTGTAAGCAAGGTTACCTGACAACAGACAGGGGATATGCCGATGTTGTGCCATTAAGCCTTGGCTTCAGTTGATGGATGAAAAGTGATTCCAAGATCCTGAGAGAATGTGATGGCTCGCTGTCTAAAATGGTGAAATCGTTGAAGGAGACAGGGGTGTCACATGTGTGACTGTGATCGCGAATGGACGATTGTTTTGGAGTTGTTAGAATATTACCAGTGCGGTCAGAAATGCCCTTATGTTCACATACCCTGGTGTACAAGCGTACATAGGTGGAACCTATGTACGATTCCTCGCACGAGGAACAACGAAACTGGTACACTACACCAGAGCGGATGCACATAGGGACATTGTCTTTGAATTTAAAGAGACTTCCAATGGTAAATCTATTCCTGAGAACTATCTTGGGGCTTAGGTATGGGTAAAACTTCTTAAACATCTCAGTTAGCTCATTTTGCATATTGATCGAACCCTTACCTAGATATGGGAGGACAAAATACTTCTCCAACTTTGGAACTGTTGGTGCAGTCATACTGCGCTTATTGAACATCTTGTCGAGCACTGTCCGGATAATTGTTTCAATAAACTGCTTGGGGTAGCCGTTCTTTTGGAAGAAATCTCTGATGAAGTTCAGCTCTATATCAATCAATTTGTAATTGGAGCAAAGGCGGAAGGCACGAGTCACAGCCGAATAAACTATTGCCCTTTTGACGGTTTGTGGGATAAAACTGAAAAAGCTCAATCCCAAGCCTGTAAAAGTGGGCTTTCGGAAAACGGACATCTGAAGGCGGTTGTTTCGACGCACTACGTTCAGGTCAAGAAATGACAGACAGCCATTATTTTCGATCTCTTTTGTAAAACGGATTTTGGTGTGCTGACTGTTCAGGTAAGTAAGAAAATGATCTATATGAGTCTCGTCTTTGAAGATGATAAAGCAATCATCTACGTATCTTCTGTAGTGAACAGGTCGAAACGCCACGGGACAGTCACGTAACCACTTCTGTTCATGAAAACAGAGGAAGATGTTGGCGAAGGTCGGTCCAAGCGGCAGGCCCATACCGACGCCGTCTGTCTGTTTGAACAGGTCACCATTGAAAAGAAAGTAAGAATTGAGGGACGCTGTTTCTAACATAAGTCTAAAAAGGTTTTTGGTGAACTTGACAACAGAATCTTTTCCATTGAAGACATAATTGATACAGATATCGATAGTTTCACGAACAGGTATGTTGGTAAACAAGTTTTCTACATCGAAGCTAGCCATAACCATGTTGTCATCTAGAGTAACTTTAGACATGTCTTCAGCAAGTCAGCCACTACTTTCCTTTCGAAATGCTCGATGACCGGTTAACAGAGCATATGAGTGACCGTAGCAATTTTAAATATGCATTAAAACCACACAACCTGCTGAAAGTGCATTGGCTGCTCCTTGCTACTTGATCCAGTGTGAAGCAAAAACAAGATGAAGTCAAGTCGAGACTTGAGAAAACAGGAGCCGTCACTCGAGCCGAACCCGAGCAAAGCCACAGCAGTTTGCAATGTATAAACCCCATTCACTTCTATGGCTTAAGTCGGGATAGACAGGGCACACAGAGTGGGCTTGCCGGAGTTTAGCCCGCTCGGGCCCAGAGTAATTTCCATTATATAAATGGATTCACTGCTCGGGCTTAAATCGGGCTAACGCCAATCGTCGCTCAACTAGGGCTAAACTACGGCTGCCCGGAGCTCGCAGAGCGGGCATACCTCCGGCAGAGCATGGGCTTTAGTCGGCGTTTCTGTGTCATACGCCGACTTTAGCCCAAGCCCTAGCCGACTTTAGCCCGACTAAAAATCTCGGGCAATCCGCACTTGAGCCTGCTTGGGCCCGGAGCAAAATTGCTGGCTGGGTCTAGGGTTAAGGTCAAGGTCAGGTCATAACAGGTCACGAAAATATTATATCATCCGTCGGTCACGTGACACATATTTTATGATCCATTTAGGCCAAAAATTTTGAATTTGATGTCGTCTGTGTCATTCGAGGTCATTTTGAGTCAAATTTAGCTTAGGTCAGGTCACTTTCAGGTCAAAAGAGGTCAAATTTTGAAGTTAAAATTTTTCAACAAAAAAGGTGTCTATTGGATGCAGTTTGAGCTCAGGAACACGATGGCGCTATTCATATTGGCGTGCGACCTAAAATTCGTGCTGAAAAAAATGATTTGAAAAATTAATAATTATTAACTTTTTGCAATAATGCGTATAACTTAGCCATTTTTGAAGCTATTTAGCTAAAACTTGCTAAAGCTAGTCATAGTAATGCGTTCTATCACATATATTCCGGTTTTTTCGAAAAGTCAAAAAAATTTCTAAAAAAAATGTAAAAATATAAATTCTGAATTCTATTATGAAAATTTTTCAAAATTTTCAAAATTTCGAAAATCCGAGATAGCAGTTTGATAGCGCAGTCTATTCTGAGTTCTCTCATGCAAAGAAATTGGATCTAGCTTAACCCGCGACCTGGTGGGGGGGCTATTTTTGCCCCCCTCCAGACTTTTCGATATATCTCCAGAACCGCTGCGCCGATCGTCACCAAACTTTCAGTACCCTCCCGGACATCAATTTTACACATTGTGACCAAACATTTTCCCAAAGGCTATGAGAGGTTGGCCGGAAATGACGTCAGAGTGACGTCATGTTCTGCCGTTTTCGACCCAAAAAAAAAAAGGTTTCGCGGGACGAGCTGTCAGGCCTATAGCTTTGCAAATACAGAAAAATGACAAAAACATAAAAGCTGTAGAATTGACAGGGCTACAAAATTCCTATCTCGGATTTTTGAAATTTTTGGATTTTGACCCCCAAAAATCAAAAAAATATTTTTTTTTTTTTCAGGTCAAGGTCAGGCGAAAAAAGGTCAAATTAAAAAAATGATATAATCGTCGAAAAATCCAAAAAGTTTTTTGAATTTCGCAAAAACCGGAATATATGTGATAGTCCTTACCGACTTCCATCCACATACCAAATTTGAGATTGATACCTCTTTTTTTGGCGAAGTTACAGCGAAAAAACTGTTCAAAGTTGATGACGTCAAATTTTCAAACTCAATTTTTAGCAATTCTAGACCCCGTAGCGCAAAACAAAGACCACCATTAGACTCCACGTGACGAGCCGCATCGAATCAATACCCATTTTATGCAAAACTATTAACTTTAAAATTTGACCTTTTTTGGCCTGACCTTGACCTGACCTTGACCTGAACTTCACCAGAAAGTGACCTAAGCCGTACCTGATAGTCTTATAACTAACACCATTGAGTTGGAAATGAAAAATTGGCCATAAAATATGCATCACACAACCTTAGTAAAGTTGGGCTCATGTGACCTGACTTGTGACCCTTGGTGACCTGACCCGTGACCTGACCTGGTATTGTCAGTGACCTCTAATAGCAACATATCTACTAGGCAACTGACGCCCTATCGCTGATTCTCGACAAAATGCATTTTCTTCGGTGTTATAGCGCATTTCCTAGATGACCCGTGAATGGTGAAACATGTCATCTTTGACCTGACCTGTGACGTCATCGGTGAACCCGAGGTCAATGAAATTTGGTTTTCTTCGACAAATTTGACAGGCCTTTCGAACGCCGTTTGAATTTTGCGGATCCGTCCAGTAGTTTCGGGGATACGAGGGGGGGGGGCAAAAAATAGCCCCCCCCCCCCACCAGGTCGCGTTATAAACAGACCCCACGGCGCGGGTTAAAACTGAGCTCTTGAGAGCGATTGCCGTGGTTCAATGTTTTGCGTCGAAATCGGTTCAACATGACGTCACTCTGACGTCATTTCCGGCCGACTTATGGTAGGTACAAAGTTCAAATTTTGACATAAGGTGTCAAATTGATGAAGTCGAAGTTGCTGAAAGTGTGGCGTCGATACGTCAAGCGGTTTGGAAGTTATTGCAGAAAAACGGGAGGGGGGCTATAAATAGCCCCCCCCCCAGTGGGGCGCGGGTTAAAGTCCCAGGATGTTATTAGGTCATTAGTAGCTACAATTTGTACCTATATCTCGGAATTTTGATATCGGTGACCTAAGGTTAGGTCAATTTCTCGACCTCCCCAATTATAAGTCAATGCGGAAAAAAATTAACACCCTGTTTTTACCACTTAAACGGGTCGGAATGGCCCCATATACCATACATGACTTCATATAAGATCAACCTTCACTACCATGAGGTCTGTTTTGCTGTTGGGCAGCTGTAAGGTCATGTGACGTCATCAAAGGTCACCAAATATTTTTTTGCCAATAACTCCGTACAGGAACAGGGTACAGCCGCGCGGATGGTCTCATTGTGTTCAGATCGTCAAGGGCACATCGAATGATATACATGACTGACCTCGAGGTCACGTTCAACCTTTGACCTTGACCTTTCGAGGTCAAAAAATATATCATTCGATGCGGATTGACAAGAGGATCACGATGATGCCCTTAGTTTGTTCCTATCATGACTAATTCGAAAGTTATTCGAGAAAAGCTCTCCATATCAAGCGCCGCCATTTTGACTTTTCGACCCCTGTGACGTCATCTTTGACCTGACCTGAAAATAGCCTATGTAAAAATTGTAGACCTTGTCCGTGCGTGTCCGATGCCATTTACCGCTTGTCGCTATCTTGCTTCGTTCTTGAGATCTCGGGGGAGGGGGGGGGGGCGGTCATCCGCCCCCCCCCCCCCCGTCGGTACGAAGTTGGCGCAGACCCCCGTCGGTGCGAGTGTTAAACTTGGTGGATTGCATGATGTTATGGGCGCCTACAATTTTTATATCTCGGTTTTGTATATCCGTGACCTAAGGTCAGGTCAGTGGCGTGACCTTACCATTATAAGTCAATGGAGAAAAATGAAAATGCCTCTAGATCCGTGTGTACGCATAGGAGCAGTCCAAATATTTCAGAATCACAATGATTTGGACCACCCGTGACGACTAAGGTGTCTTTTTTGCTGATAGTCTCTAGAAAGGTCATCCGAGGTCATTTGAGGCTACAAACATATTTTTGCCAATAACTCTCGGTCGGAAAGAGATACGACGCTGGCGATGGTCTCATTGTGTATGTCTTGTTTTGTTGAGACGCATCGAATGATATGCAACATGACCTTTTCCGTTCAGGTCATGACCTTGACCTGAGGTAAAATTTTTAAGTTGACCTTTCAAGGTCGAATTATAGTTCATTCGACGCGTCTCGGCGTGAGGAACACGATTCTGGCAATAAAAATTTGGTTTTTTTTAGTCAAAAGTTATTGTCGAAAAACACATTTCGTAAAAACAGCTATTTTTGGAAATTTTGCCTTCTGGAGGCTAAACTGTTGACCCAAGGTCAATTTTGATAATGACCTTATCAAAAGAAGAGTTCAATAGCTATCGATTGCTTTTCCCAGCTTTTTTCTAGCTATCATAGTTCCTGAGATGATGGCATGTTTTCTGAAGTATATAATGACAATTCGCAAATTTTGAACTTTAATGACCTCTGGTGACCCCAATATTGCTCTAATATGAAAAATGAACGAAATACTTTCAAACGTACACATCGAGAGCTATCGACTGCTTTTTACTGCGTCTTTCTAGCCCTCTTAGTTTTTGAGTTAGAGGTGGGCGGTAGCATATGCCCCCCCCCCCACACTAGGGCGAAGTTGGCTGAGACCGCCACTGGGGCGCGGGTTAACCCGGCACCGCCTGGGCTATTTCCGTACCCAGTCCACGACAGCCTGGGGGGGGGGGTCGGATCCGTCCCCCCTGTTATCTCAGGAACCAATGGTCGTATCGAGCCCCGCGAAGCGGCGTTCGAGAGGTCTCTACGAGACCTTCCCAAAGCACTCTTAGCCCTCGCCGGCACAGGGGGGGGGGGGTGATGCAACCCCTCTAAGGTTTTTCGCGAATAACTCGCGTAAAAAGCGGCCGATCGCGACGAAACTTTCAGTACCCTCGCATTGATCAATTTTACACGTTCCCTTAAAATTTATTGACCCTGACCCCAATGACCTTTGACCTGTGACCTCTTTCCCGTGACCATGCTTGGCCGAAATCGCGATTCGGCGTATGTCGGCTCGCATTAGCCGCGCGTTTGCAAGCTTTTCGTGGTTTCAAACGTTCAAACATATGATTTGATGTTGCTCCCATACATTAGGGTGGGTGTCAAGGTCACCTGAAGGTCAGGTCAGGTCATTGACGTTTGGTGACCTCGGGTGACCTCGGTTCACTTTTTCAAGTTTTACATGTTTCTAGGCTAGTTTTTGGAGCTGAATTCGAATTTAGCAACCATTTGAACATTTACGAAGTAGTTTTGGTGCCTTCGTAACATGTTACGAAGCTGTCAGAGGCGGTTGACACGTATTACGAATACCCGTCACAACCCCTACCGGTTGACCTGACCTGACCTGACCCGACCTGGTCTAAATGCTTAAAAACATCATCTCTGATCAAAACTAACACGATATTCGTGATCAGCACCCCGGAAAACCACATAGCAGCCACACTTTACGACTTTCTAACAGGTCCCGATTTTCCCGGTTTTCGGGTCATTGACCTGAGCTGGAAGGTCACCCGATGACCTAGGACCTTAATATTAGGTATCATCGGCTTCCTCTCGTGACGGGCAACACGCTCGTTTTTTCCGCGAAGCTCTAGCTCGATCAGGGGCCAAACGCGAGGGGGGTCGTACCAACCCCCCCCCCCCTTGTGCCGTCGAAGGACGCAAAATGGCCTGTGCCGGCGAGGGTTAGAATTGGGTATCAACGGCTTCCTCTCATCACGGGCAACACGCTCGTTTTTCCACGAAGCGCTAGCTCGATCAGGGGCCAAACGGCAAGGGGGGTGTCCAACCGACCCCCCCTACACATTAGAAGCTGGCAAACGCCGCACACATGCGAGGGCTAAATTAGCAATATGTTAATTGTTTTATTAACTCGCGACCGCCGCGGGGGGAGGGTCGGGTCCGACCCCCTCCGTTTTTCTTGAATAACTTATGATCCGCTTACGCTATCAACTTGAAACTTGGCATACCTTCTCCCCTATCAATTTGACGTCTTCTGTGTAATTTTTAAGAAAATGTTTCAATTTTTTTAGATATATCGATTTTAGTGATGTAACTATAGGTGTTTTCAGTCAAAAAGTTTCAGTACATGCTGAAAAAATTGCCAAAAATCAAGGTTAAAAGTAAATTGCAAATTAAGAACATGATTAGACGCTGCTCAACGAGTTCTTTAGAATAGCTATGTCGGATTTTCCATAAAATGCGGTTTTCATCCCAAAAATTCAAAAAACTAAATTTTTGGGAAAACAGCTAATAAAATCCAAAATTTTGAGAATTTCCAAAAAACGGAATATATGTTATAGAGCTCTATTAGAACATAAGATGTCCCAAACTTCAACTTTTTATCTTGATTTTAAGCTCCCAAAATTGCAAAAAAAAAATAGCTCCAACATGCATAGGGCATGGTGACGTCATAAGCATTTTGGTGAATTAGAGGCACTTCTGAGCATCGCATGTGAAAACAAATGGCACCTCTAGATTCCTGGGACAAAGTTTGTCTAGAGAAGTGCATTTTTATGTCAAAAATAAAAAGTTGAAAAATTGACATTTTTTGGCTCTCGTTTAGTTATGTATGGTATAAACGATTTTTTATGCTTTCAATGCGCACTTAACTTATCACCAGCAGAGTGACTTAGGGTCACAGATAACCATTAGGGGAAGTTGGGGGAACGCCGAATACTTTTTTTTCTGACGCCCGTAGCACGCAAGGTAGACAACATAAGCTATTCTTGTTGGCGTCATTCGAGAGGCTAGTCTTTTATCTTTCAAACATACCAAGCGCATTTGATGAATTCGCATACCGTTAAGCGCAAAAACTAAAAATATCAAAGAACTGACTTTTTCGGCGTTGCCCCGGACTGCGGGGAGAGCCGAAAATGGGATAAATGATCTACGAGGAATGCCGACATTGATGTTTTGCCAATTTATCTCAAACTTTATCCAAAATTCATCAAAGCTGAGTCGCTGACACGCGTTTTAAGAGCTTGAGGACGCTTGGTGCACACTGGAAGTTATAATTGTGTGATATAATAAGAAAATGCCAGGTAAATCATTCCTTATAGGTAACAGGCCGTTGTGCCGGCTGAAAGTGTAATTTGTTTGACTAAAAATACGCGTTGCTATTCTACAGCAGTAAAGTCCACGTAGCGTGCTTTAACGTGCGTAATTGCACGTTTTCGGCATTACCCCAGCCAGCCATACTTTCATTTGCAGGCCCATAACTTTTAAACGTGCTGTATAAATTTCAAATAGGCAGCACACTTATGCAAAGACATGCTGAAGATTACTTGACCGAATTGGCCAGACAAACGGTAGCATAATGAGTAAGAAATGCAGCTTCAAAGGCGCATGTAGTACAAGGGACACGTACCTTGAAAACGCTTTTGGCGCCCTCACAGCCGAAGTATTCCAAATGACGACTCGTAACAAACATGCGATAATTGTAGTCACTTAAGCTCCAGAGCATCACTGAGACGTGGCATCCATGTCGTACGGTTTTAGAAATATCTCGAATTTCGGCTTTGCCCCAACTCCGGCATTGCCCCAACTTCCCCTACCATCGGATTCGGCGTGAAAAATAAACCATACAACATGTGTCGCACGCCCATGTAGCAGAAAGTGAAAACCGTGACCATTCGTGACCTGACCTGACCCAGACCCGAGCTTAGTGTGACCCCTATACGCACATGGTACCTTCACTAGGTCTTTGAGGTCATTTTTGGTGTGTTTCGAGCAGCAGCTAT
Organism: Amphibalanus amphitrite; assembly: GCF_019059575.1. Classification (NCBI taxonomy): domain Eukaryota; kingdom Metazoa; phylum Arthropoda; class Thecostraca; order Balanomorpha; family Balanidae; genus Amphibalanus; species Amphibalanus amphitrite. The sequence goes on from NW_024882915.1 coordinate 131,474, forward strand.
CGATTCCGCTGTCCGTAAGCCTAATCATGCAAAACCCCAGAATTTGACCTTTGACCTGACCTTGACCTGAAAGTTGACCTCAATCTTAAAATATTAAGGTCCTAGGTCATTGGTTGACCTTCCAGGTCAGGTCAATGACCCAAAGTCGGGAAAATCAGGACCTGTTAGAAAGTCGTAAAGTGTGGCTGCTTAAGGGTTTTCGGGTTGCTGATCACGAATATCGTGTTAGTTTTGATCACAGATGATGTCTTTAAGCATTTAGACCAGGTCGGGTCAGGTTAGGTCAGGTCAACCAGTAGGCGTCGTGACGGGTGTCCGTCTGTAGTACGTGTCAACCGCCTCTGACAGCTTCGTAACATGTTACGAAGGTACCAAAACAACTTCGTAAATATTCAAATGGTTGCTAAATTCGAATTTAGCTCCAAAAACTAGCCTAGAAACATGTACAGCTCGAAAAAGTGAACCGAGGTCACCAAAGGTCAATGACCTGACCTGACCTTCAGGTGACCTTGACATCCACCCAAATGCATGGGAGCAACATCAAATCTCATGGTTGAGCGTTTGAAACCACGAGAAGCTTGCAAACGCGCGGCTAATGCGAGCCGACATATGCCGAATCGCGATTTCGGATAAACATAGCCTCGAGAAATAGGTCACAAGTCAAAGGTCACTTGGGTCAGGGTCATAAATTTTCAGAGGAGGTAGAAAATTGATCAACTCGAGGGTACTGAACGTTTTGTCGCGATCAGCCGCTTTTTGCGCGAGTTATTCGCGAAAAACCATGGGGGGTCCATCCGACCCCCCCCCCCCCCCCCCTCCTACACATGCGAGGGCTAACCCTCGTCCGTATACACAGAAAATGAAGATCGCGAGTGGCCAATAATGCCCAAAGAACCCATGATTCAACCGAATTTAATCGAATAAATTGTAACATGGCAAGTTAGGGAAATGTTTGGCGTAGCTGAAAAATATGATTTTCGTGTTTCTGTCAAAATTGGCCCCTATAGAATTGTCCAATGTCGTGACATTTCCATGTCATAAAATGACTGTCGGGTACTTGCAAGTTCAAACGCCGCTAGCTTACTTCATTTTATACAAACTGCAAAAGAAAAAAAAATCATGAACATGGTCCCCAAAACGCGCTGCTTCTAATGCCAGGTCACAGAAAGACTCATTTCTTTTGGTTAACCGGTAATCTAGTGGCCTGCGTCTCTCCCAGCGGCCCCGTCCCACTCCCAGCGGCCCCGTTCCGCTCACAGCGGCCCCGTTCTGTTCCGCTCCCAGCTGCCCCGTTCTCTTCCCTGTTGCCCCGTTGCGTTCCGTTCCCCGTTGCCCCGTGCCACTCACAGTTGCCCCGTTCCGTTTCAGTCGGAGGAGCAGACTGTGACGGTGACGGTGAGGCCGTTGCCCCGTTCCTGTCACAGCGGCCCCGTTCCGTTTCAGTCGGAGGAGCAGAGTGTGACGGTGACGGTGAGGCCGTTGCCCCGTTCCTGTCACAGCGGCCCCGTTCCGTTTCAGTCGGAGGAGCAGAGTGTGACGGTGACGGTGAGGCCGTTGCCCCGTTCCTGTCACAGCGGCCCCGTTCCGTTTCAGTCGGAGGAGCAGACTGTGACGGTGAAGGTGAGGGACGCCAACACGGCCTCTCCTCAGCTCTCCAGCAGCTCCTACTTGGTGCCAGTGTCGGAGAACTACCCCACCCAGCTGGCCATCTTCGCACTCAACATCAGCGCTACAGGTGAGAACAGTTCGGCGACACCTGAGAGCGGGCGCCGTACGGCACCTGAGAGCGGGCGCCGTCTGAGCCAACGGCACCTGAGGGCGGGCGCCGTCTGAGCCAACGGCACCTGAGGGCGGGCGCCGTACGGCACCTGAGAGCGGGCGCCGTCTGAGCCAACGGCACCTGAGAGCGGGCGCCGTCTGAGCCAACGGCACCTGAGAGCGGGCGCCGTACGGCACCTGAGAGCGGGCGCCGTCTGAGCCAACGGCACCTGAGAGCGGGCGCCGTACGGCACCTGAGAGCGGGCGCCGTCTGAGCCAACGGCACCTGAGAGCGGGCGCCGTCTGAGCCAACGGCACCTGAGGGCGGGCGCCGTACGGCACCTGAGAGCGGGCGCCGTACGGCACCTGAGAGCGGGCGCCATCTGAGCCAACGGCACTGGAGGGAAACCTTTCAGCGATGACCAATTTAAGCTATTGACTTTGTTTGTTTGTTTGTTTGTTTGTTTGTTTGTTTATTTAATAATCACCAACGGGCTTGCACCTAATGACAGGTGAAGTCGGACAGTAAAATTATAAAAACATACACTAACACACGACACTGACACACCGGACACCCCGACACTCACATGCACGTAAATCCTACCATTCGGAGGAGCTATGTATAGTCTCTCTTGAAAGTATCGCGACTCTGAGGGGAGGGCGCCATCTGTCTCAGCCGCGGTTGGGCGGAAAGTTTGAGAGCCGCTGGTAGCTTTGACCGAGGCCTGACACGCGGTGGCAGCCGGTGCGGCGGGCGAGGGGAGTGGTTGCGTAGGGATGGGGGGCGGGGGGGGGGGCGGGCGGTCTCCGTGCGGTAACTTGTGATGGCAGTAAGCATGTGGTCAACGGGAGCCACCCTACTCGTAGAGGATTTGTTGAGATTTGTTTCATTACAAAGTTGAAAATTTGATCCGTCATCGGCACGACTACCTGCTACCACAGGTTTTTGGTATAACCCAGAAACCAGTGCACGAAGACGAAAAAAATCAGTTGCACCCGCTAACAGAATGCATCCGTGGTTGCAGGTGCACCCGCGAGCGGATTCCAATCACAAAAATATATGCTCTCTAGCCACATAGTCCTTTATTTGAACGTGCTCTCTGTTTTAATGAGCCGGCTAGCGAACAGCGACAAAAAATATTGACCGTCCAGCTGTTTTCTTTTTAAAAGCCTTATTTGATGCCAGGTTACCGCCCCCGCCCCCTCCCATGACCTGTTTACGTCGTTTAGAAGGCTTCTTCAGAGTATGGTTATGACAGAAATTTGCTTCGTGGTGATTTTACGTGTTTTTTTTTGTTTTTTTTTTTTTTTGTTGGGTTAGGCCCTTTCGGTCGACAAGACCATTGCAGAGCCGGAAGGAAGATAGGAATTAGGGGGAGACATTGGTCTGGGCAGGCACCCTAGTGAGTCGCCGGGGCTGAGCCCGTCTAAAGGACAGGCCACCCAGCCCCAAGGCACTCACTGCACCCAGCTACGGGGCGCGCTCCCTCAGGAGCAGCGGTGCCGCTCCAAGGGAGCAGCCCGCATGAGATAAAGTTGCCTGTCCAGCCCGGAGGAGGGTAGCGGCGTGGAGGAGAAGGATTTCAGTATCCTGAGGATAGAAGCACGGATAGGTGATTTTACGTGTTACGCACACTGTGTTAACAGTGATCGGCGCCCACCAAGACAGACCAATGAGCGCCCGACTGGTGAACCCAAGCGGCGCCGGTATCCGCCTGGGGCGGTGGACGGGGTCAAGGGAGAGCGATACGAGCATGACCCCTGGCCGGCCTCCACCTGTTTCGACCCAGTTGTCAGCAGCTGGTGCCTGCGTCATACAGCAGTTCTTTTGCCGCTGGCGTAGGATCGTGTTACAGCGTACGTTTTATGATACAGGCCACGACCTCACTGCTGGGGTCCTCAAACTGAATGGAATAGTTCGCCGAGCCGCCGCAGCCCGTGAAGCGATACTTTCAAGAGAGACTATACAGTGGGTCTATTTAAGATCTCCAGAGCCACCACGTGGCGCTACGGTCGGGGTAGGGCGAGTCCAAATCCCGAGGGAAGTGAGGTCACCGGTCATTGTGGGGGAAGGAGGGAGGGGAGTGACGCGGTATCACGGCGCATGGGGCGTGCGTAGCGCCGGGGGTGGGCCGCCCAGGGCCGCCCGCCACTGCGCCGAGGCTGAGGGGAGGAGATGATGGTTGCGGGCAGGGGTAGCCAGTAACAGTTGGTAGCATTAGGCCAAATGGGCGCTCAAAAACTACTACCCCATAGGGTTTGCATGTTAAATCGACCTTTTTCAAGCGAGCCCCACACGTAAGCTAAAAGATAAATTGCCAATATTATTGTGGGGAAAGGTAGCCTAAAGCTTCCCCTACAACCTTTTCATCTAGCGTTTTTCGATGCGGAGGCCATAACAGGTCCAAAAAGCATTGGGCGCTGCCCGAGGTACCAAAAGCCCCTCCATGAGGGCACTAGTTCGTGCGCATGCGCACATTGCCTCAACCCTGTACTAGCGTAAGTTAGCGATACTGCTCACGGAGTCGATCAGCCAATGAGCGTCCCCGATTACATTAATAGATGTCACTAGCATCACGTAAATCCTGCTTGCGAACACGTTTTAAGAATGAAACAGCTGCGCCATTTCCGCCTTCCATAGATTCCTTCCATCTTAGTATCAACTATAGGCTTTTCAACTAACTTTATTCTAAGTTTTAAACTATGGTTAGTATGTTATTTCTGGTTCATATAATTTAAAAATAACTGCTTTATGAATCTGGCTTTACTCGTCAGAATGGAATACGCTATTTATTCCATATTCAAAAAATATATCACCTTCTATGAAACTCATCCAGGTAAAATGGGCGCTTTCCGCGTCGTTGGTGTACCCGTTGTTCTATATACCCTGGTTGCGGGTGCGTTCACTCCGGTATGGTGGTATCCTGTTCATGTGGAACCGGCAAGAACGCGACTGAAGGGAATCATTATCTCAAACAAACGGGCAAGCCAGAGGCAGCGTCAGTTCCATCCAGCCAAAATGTTGAACAGTGATAATTGAAATCTAGGACGTATTCATAGCATGCAACTTTTCAGTCGATAGTAGCATGATGCTTTTCATGATGCATGATGAGGCTTTTCTAAACTGTTATTTGAGTTAGATATTTTTCATTTGGCACGTTCAGTTTTGGTGGGTTTTATCGGGTCGAAAAGAATAAGAAAAGAAAAAAGACTTTTGCCTTGTACGATTTCACGAATTCGATTTAAGGCCGGAACACAGCACACGCTTGCAAATCGCGTCGAACTCGCGTCAAGCGCGGAAATCGCTTCGTTCGCTGTGTTTTCACTTGCAATTCAGCTCACAACTCGCGTCGAAAACGCGTCCCGCTTGGAAAACGCTTTGCGCTCCCAACTCGCGGCTGAAACGCGTTGATTATTGACCTTTGACACTTGACCTTTGCACGTGACATCTTAGTATATCCATGCGTCTGTTTCATGATAAAATTTTATGCGGCGTTCTTTCGATGAAATTTTTTTAGCTTTGGTATTTTAAATGACGTTCTCCTCGATCATTAATTAAAATCAGCACAGGTTAAATGTTACTTTTTTTGTAGGAAATTCCTTACAAACAGTTGATGCCATGCCACACAGGTGTCTTTGCCACTTTGCCACATCATGCCACTTTGGAACTTAACTATAATTTGTTCCGTCAATTTTAGTATTTTAGTAAGTATTTGTTTACCACGTATCATGGTCACAATCGGTTGTTCAGAAGTTTTTCAAACGAATACATCACCGCTCTTGCAAATCTAAAAACTGTTATCGTTCAATCTAATCTAGCAATTCATTCAATCTAATAATCCAACGATTACCATCCGTAAGTAAACTACATGTCTCTCCTTTTGCGTTATGCAAATCACAGGACACTGGCGGATCCAGCTCAGAGTTTTGGGAGCGGCAAACCATAACAGTTAGCGTTTCTTTCCATGCACCGTCTATAGGCGTAAAGTTAAAATTTTGCCGTTTGGGAGGGGCAAATGCCCTATTTGCCCTCCCCTGGATCCACCACTGTCACAGGATATACTTAACCCTCGCCCGCACATGCCATTTTCCCATCCTAGAACGCACATGGGGGGGGGGGCATCCTCCCGCGCCATTTCGTTCCTGTTGGAGATAAAGCTTCGCGGTAGAGTCCAAAAAGATTCTTTGGGACGAGACAAATTCAATGATACCCATTTTTACCTTATCAGGTCAGTCATTGACCTTCCAAGTCAGGTCAAACTAAAAAATGTTGCTGTTTTGGGTCACCGTTGGATATCAAGTGCGCTGCTCATCATATACAGGTACCCATCATGTAGGTACGGTACCGATGACGATGCCGTTTTGTGGTGCCAAGCCAGCTAGAACCTCTTTGTCACACTATCCGACCAGGTTTTTGCTGCTGAGGTCATTTCAGGTCAAGTTAGGTCAAGGTCAATGATATGTGTTTGCATGTCTGTGAGTGTATGTGTGTATACTGATGTGTGCACCGATTGTTTATGTGTCCATGTTACAGGGAGTTTGAGAAATCCGTGAGTTTGCAAACTCCCTAGTGAGTTTGCAAACTCCCTGACCCATCAGTGACTTTGCAAACTCACTAGGTAGTTTGCAAATTCACTAGGGAGTTTGCAAACTCACTGACCGGTCAGGGAGTTTGAGAAATTCCAGAACGATTAGGCCAAATAAAATCAAATGTGTAAGATGAGGGTGGCATACGTGCCGCCCGTGATGTTAAAACAAAAGCGACTAGTGGTACGGCCTATATAACCGTCGCACGCTGACAAAAAGCTTACAAATCTTTCATTGTTTTACCGAAAAATGCTACTCGCGGCTATGTAAAGGGGAGGTTCGGAGCAACGTGCTCCTCCGTTCCGTCGTTTCCATCCTCAGGAATCAGGATGCTGAAATCCTTCTCGTCCACGGCCACGCCGAAACCTCCACTCCGGGCTGGACAGGCACCTTTATCTCATGCGGGCTGCTCCCTTGGAGCGGCACCGCTGCTCCCGAGGGAGCGCACCCCGTAGCCGGGTGCAAAGAGTGCTTGGGGGGCTGGTCGATCTGTCAATTCGGACGGGCTCAGCCCCGGCGACTCTGCATATAGGGTGTCTGCCCAGACCAATGTCTCCCCCTATAATTCCTATCATTCGTTCGACTCTGAAATGGTCTTGTCAGACCGAAAGGGCCTAACCCAACAAAACAAAAACAAACAAGCAGCGTGCGCCAATCACAGCTGGGCTGGCTGCCAGCAGCGCCGGCTCTCGATGACACGTCTATGGCGGAGTTGGAATGGGCGTGAATTGATGCGTGTGCCTGTACTTTAGCATAAGTGACCAACAATGAGCTGTTTCTACTTTGATATATTTAGCCTGACTCTGGAATAGCCACACTTGAGTGGAACGGGTCTAATTGGGACGTGAACTAAATAAATGTATAACTAAATAAAGCGGCGGTACATGCATGGGTAACTCACTGAGCAGTTTAAAATAAAAAAGGTATTTATGGTGTGCATATGATCTATAACCTCCACGTCTATGGCGGAGAGGTTATAGATCACATATAGATATAGGTTATAGATCATACAATACAATACAATATAAGCTTTTTGTCAGCGTGCGAGGCCTTAGAGCTAGTACATCGTCGAGTTTGCGGGGCGTCGAAGGTTCAGCTACCGTGCAGCCATGCAGTACAACGCTCTGCCCAGTGATTTTCCGGACATGTCAACAAACAAGTTCAAATCATCGCTCAAACGTCGCTTTCAACACTGATTTAGGCTTATGCATATGGGTTGCATGTATGTCAGCTGAAATCTATTCATGCATAGCCATGCGTTTTGGTGAGTTTTGTGTGATATGTTGAGTGTGATGTCTTTTTGTTCCATTCTCATATGACGCGGGAGCGTAATAGCCACAACTACCTGTGGATGCCCCCCAGATGTTAAATACAATACAATACAATATAAGCTTTTTGTCAGCGTGCGAGGCCTTAGAGCTAGCCTCCTTTGTTTTAACATCACGGACGGCACGTATGCCACCCACATGCTGCACACTTGTTTTCATTTGGCCCAATCACTCTGAAATTTCTCAAACTCCCTGACCGGTCAGTGAGTTTGCAAACTCCCTAGTGAATTCGTAAACTCCCTAGTGAGTTTGCAAACTCACTGATGGGTCAGGGAGTTTGCAAACTCACTAGGGAGTTTGCAAACTCACGGATTTCTCAAACTTCCTGTAACATCCATATTACATGAAATCATGAAATGAGAAGGTTTAACCAAAAATACAGTCAAAGAAACTTCACGAAAAGTAAATTCAACTTGACTAAATCGCAATGATTTTAGATGACATAGGTTGACCTTGACCCTGACCTTGACATCTGTACATCGTCGAACAACATGTTCCATGATAGGTGGAAGGTAAGACTGGCAAAAAAGGCCGAAATCAAGGTGTCAAAAGCTGACAAGACCCATAGCCAACGCAAGATAATAGGTATTTGTCATTTGGGTCATGACATGACCTGAAGAACAAGGTCATATCTCCGAAACCAAAAACCACAGAAACTTAAAATTTTTTCAGTGGACATCAAGAAAGGATAGAGGAGCAGCTATACGAAACCAGGCTTCTAGCTCTAAAAATGTTGAGTGCAGAGCAGAAAAACTACCTGGGGGGGGGGGGAGGATGGCAACCTCCTCCTCCCCCATGTGCGGGCGAGGGTTAACATGACATTGCAGTCTTGTTTAACCCGCGCCCCGTTGGGCTCTGCCGAGCAACGCGCCCGGTTGGGGGGGGCCATTTTGGCCCCCCCCTAAGATCTCGAGAACCACGCAACATAGCGACAAGCGGTAAACGGCGTTGGATAGCCCCAACGGGGAACTACCTTGTGACCCAATTTTATTGACCTAGGTCAAACCGATGACGTCACAGGTCAGGTCAAAGGTCCAATTTTCACCGTTTACAGGCACTTCAAGAAATGCGTTGTAAAATCGAGTAAAATGCATTTCATTGAAAATCATCGATGGGGAAATGTTCTTCAAACACATATTTTGCTATTTGAGGTCACTGATACCAGGTCAGGTCACAGAGGTCAGGTCACGGGGGGGTCACAATATGAAAGTGTCGTGTGATACATGTTTTATGGTCCATTTTACATGACAAATGCGATTATATGGGTCAGGCAGCCTTTGGGGCCAGCTTAGATCACGTTTTGGTCAAGGTCAGGTCAAGGTCAGGTCAAGGTCAGGTCAAATTAGGTCAAATTTCAAAGTTAATATTTTTGCATAAAATGGGTATCGAATCGATGCAGCTCGTCACGGGGAGTTCAATGGTGGTCTTTGTTTTGCCGTACGAGGTCTAGAATTGCTAAAAATTGAGTTCAAAAATTTGACGTCATCATTTTTGAACAGTTTTTTCGCTATAACTTGGCCAAAAAACGAGATATCGATCTGAAATTTGGTATGTATATAGAAGAGCGCTGGGACTATCACATATATTCCGGTTTTTTTCGAAATTCGGAAAAATTTTGGATTTTTTCAAAGTTTTTCTAAAAAAATCAATTTTTTGATTTTTTTTGGGTCAAAAACCAAAAATTTTGAAAATCCGAGATAGCAGTTTTGTAGCGCCGCCTTTTGTCTACTAGACCATATAAAGAACTTTGAAATTGCTTGATAACTGTAGATTTGGTGAGCGTTTCAAGATTGCATGTTTTTTGCTCATTTTTGCTCGAACATGACCTCAGTGTGACCTCAATAACTCCTGACCTAAGGTGACCTAAGACTTGAAATTTGGTGTGAAGGTGTCAAATTGATGCCCGGGAAGGTACTGAAAATTTGGCGGCGCTGCGCGCCGCCGTTTTCTTGCTATTCAGGAAAAACCACAGGGGGGGGGCCAAAATGGCCCCCCCCCAACGGGGCGAGGGTTAACCCGCGCCCCTGTTTAACCCGCGCCCCCGCTGTAGCTCGAAATTGGCGACATACTTCTGCACTCTCTCAAGGCTGACAGGTGTAGCATTCATTTTACTTTCTTATGCAGCAAGCTGAAAATGATAGAGCAACTACTTATGCTTGAATTTGTCGTTCTACAAAGGTCTGCAAAGCGGCTAAATTGCCCCGCTAGCAGGGTTATTTGGCCGGTGGGGTAGAGCAATTTGGCCGGTGTTAATTTGAGGCCTGGATTTTATGTTACGGGCAAGTTAGCTTCAGCGCCATCAGTGGCATGTGTCCTTTACGCATTTTTAGGCTGACTCGATGTCGGACTTATCTTCGAATGATTTTGACTCAGGTCTTACACGTATTTCAGCATTTTCCCGCACAACTGAAAATGCGCTTCCTTAGCATAGGTACACTGCTAAATCAAACATTTGCATTTTATTTGTGGTGAGAAAAACGTTAACTGTTTATTCTAGTAAGGAAATAATCGACTAATTTCAATTAAAAAATTATTAGCAATCAAAGAAACTACTCAGCTCAGTCTCAAATCCTCACAAGTCACATCTCATAGGCCTCCGATGTCTGCAAACGAGTTGTTAATAGTGTTTACTAGCTGGAGATGTGACTATCAGTTTGGTTTGAGCAGATCCCTAGCAACTTCGTCGTGCTGCTTTGAGCTGTGTCTTGATGAGCGCCTAGGAGACAGACTGTGCCGCAATGCCACCGCCAACGGCTATAATCCCAACCAGCTCGGTACGACGACCTTATCATTACATAGGTGGCGGAACCGGGAACGGAGGGGGGGGGCACCGGCCCCCCTTGATTTTGCCATTTTAACATAAGCCCTATGGGTGTTGCATGGAAAGAATGGGCAGTGCCCCCCCCCCCCGCAAACACACACTTAATTAATTGAAGGTGTTTCGCCGCTACTGCTTATCAAGTCGGCCGTTCCAGCATAGCGATCCTGAGAGCACCGTCAAAGCTGTTCCACTAGCACCGGCAAAATTACCCCCATTGCCATTCTGAAAAGTTTTGTCTACAAAGTCGTTGTGGTTTTACGGAACTAGATGAAATTACTCTTGAAAACGCTGAACATCTAAGCAATGGGACCACAATGTCAAAATTTGTCTACAGCCCGAAATTTACATGCCAGGCATATAATTTTTTGAACGGAAGTAAAAGCTACCATTTTTCTAATCAAATTTATGTTTTACTGATTTTGAAGAAAATTACGAAGGGGAGGTTTTTGAGAAAAAATCCACGGATTCCTCATTTTATGTTGACCGCAGTACAAGATACGTGTTAAGATTTCTTTAAACATCGAAACATAAAAACTAAACAATTTAATACATTTTACGTATAAAATTGTCAATCAAATGAATACCGATGTGCTGAAAGCAGGAGACCACGCCGGTATTTAGTTAAAATTGCCGTAAGCCAAGGTGCTTTATTTGGTTTCCATGGTTACTGACGCTATTACGCTTGCATTTCGCGAGCAGAGAAGCTGAAAAGTTGAAACAGATTCAACTTTTCAGCTTGCAACCCGCGCCGGACTGATTTTGCTTGCGTTTCGCTCGCGTTTCGCTCGCGTTTTCCGAGCGGGATCCGGCGTGATTTCGCGGCGTAAAAGCGAGACGACCTGCGTGTTGGGAGCTGAAAATATGCCATGTATTGCAATGGGAGAAGCGAGACGCGATTTGCGAGCTTAAAAGCTGTGTTCCGGCCTTTAGACGAAGGTCTGTGACCGAAATATCATCAATTCATCAATAAATAATCATTTTCATTCATTTGGTCATTTTCCGAGGAGAAGGTCATATATTCTAATGATACTTCCTACAAAAGAAAAAAGAGTTGAAATGGCTCCAGACAAATGACCAAAAATATTTTCCTAAAACTGAAACTTAGCTAAACGTTTATAAGCGATAATTTTGACTTTTGGGGAGGATATTGGGGAAAGATATTGGGGAAAGATGTCATCGTGCTTAGCTGTGTTGCAGAAGAAGGAAAGGTTTTGGTTGTGTCTAGATAAAACCAGACCCGGGAGTGGGGCTCGAACTCACGACATCGCGTTCAGCTCACAGGTTACCCAACCTCAACGCTACGAGCACCTATCGCCCTGCGCAGCGTGCTCAGTGTTTCGGCTAAAGTTCGGCCAATGTGTCTGACGTCTGTCAATGTCACGAGGCGAAACCCCAAGGTAAATGTCCGTCCCGGACTCCTGGTAGCTCGGTCGGTAGAGCGTTGGACTCCATGTGCCATGTGGTGAAGGCGCACGTCCCGGTTGCAAAAGTCCGGGTTCGAAACACGACGTGTGCTTGACGTTTTTTAGCCTCCTGACGGGTATGGTAGTGGTTGGTGGCAGGCCGCTGCCAGGCGAAGTCAGCGAGGGGACCGGCCGTGCGCGGCTAGGTGCGCACGTTAAAATTTGGACTCTAAACCATAGACCATTTTGCCATAGACTAAACCTCAAAATCATAGTCTGCATTCTGCAATAGACCAGGAATTGCTTGATCGGAGGGTAGGTAGATGGCAGGTTTCAACGCTTAACCCGGCCGGGCCCGGGGGATAATCCCAACCACCGCAGCCCGGGGGGGGGCGTTTTTCGCCCCCCCCCCCCTGTCTAACTCCGTAAATAAGGGAGCTACGGAAACAAAAGCGATACCAAACAAAAGGTCCTTACGAGACGATTCTAATGCGCCCAAAATTTTTGACCTCAGGTCAATTTTCAAGGTCAAAGGTCAAGGTCAAAGGCCAAAACCGGCACATGTGTAATGATCTCAAAGTAAGCATTCTAGAGGACGGCAGGCTGCATCAAACCGGCAAAATTGGGTGTCAAACGAAATAAGAGAATCTGAGGATTCTGAAAATGTGCTCCAAATCAAAGGTCAAGGTCAAGGTCACGCTCAAAATTGACCTCAAACTTGGCACTTTTTCGCACATCTTGCGTGCTAACTTCCAAGATGTTTTGAAATGTTTTGAGGCTTATCAGTTCCCTATTTGTGGTTCATCTTACGATACAAGGCTGCTCAAAGGTCAAGGTCACAGAAGAGTATCCCTGCTAGAGGCTATTTCACTGATTCAAGTTAGTAATAATAAATAAGACAATTTTGCCATCCGGAAGCTCTAAATGAAGGCTTAGAGGAAAATAGATGCCAGATTCGTGATCAGCGGGTACAAATCCATCATAAACGACCTTTCATGTGTCAAGGTCAACCAGAGGTCATTCGAGGTCACGTGAGGTCAACATGAAACTTGACCTTTTCCGAACAAAATATATACCATTCGACGCGGCTTGACAAGGCAAATGCGATGGTACCACTGCCGTAGCTCTAGGACCATTTTTGTCGAAGTTGTTTGCGAAAAACTAAAACCACATTTCGGGGTCGTTGACCTGATCTCTGACCTTAGGTCACCGAAACTATTTTTCTAATTTTTTCTAGGTCAAACGCTACACAGCCGTGCTCGTAATTTGTCTTTATCTCTAAAACTCTATTTTTAGCAGCTATTTGAAGTTTGCGTCTGTGACTCCGAAGGTTGCCGTGCAGGGGTCTAGAAAAATGGACCTTTTGGCGTCATCAAGGGGGCTAGGTCCAAATTTTTTACTTCAGAAGATGTCAAATTGATGGGAGAAAAGGTACTGAAAGTTTCGCCTTCCTATCCCTAAGCGTTCGTGAGTTATCGCAAATATTCGCCAGGGGGGGGGCGAAAAACGCCCCCCCCCCCGGGCCCGCGAGGGTTAACAAGCTCAGCTTGGCGGGGACTCTCTCCTTGTGATTCCTTCCATTCAAAAGGTTCGGGCCAAATTTATATTAAAAAAGGGGGAGCCGAACCAGGTTGGGCCGAGTTGAACCAGGCTGGACCGGGGTCATACATGCAATCATGGTCAGACAAAACAGAAGTTAATTTCGGGTCAAATATTTTATTAACTGATCTTATTGTTTTTCAGCTTACACGTAAAATAACTTTTAGCTTTTTATAACTCGAGACTTCATGCACAGAAATGTGGCGTTCGTCCACTTTTCCTCATCGTCTCTTAGCGACTTGATTTCATGTGGTGGCGGAACGGGGGGGGGGGCATCGGGGCACCGTGCCCCCGTTTGATTTTGGCATTTTAACATTAGCCCTATGGGCGTTGCATGGAAAGAATGGGACCAAAAGTCGGCATTGCCCCCACTTCATTAAAGGTGTTCCGCCGCCACTGCTTGATTTGACCCTAAAGGCGTCTTACCAGCAAAAAAAAGTCACCTGCGTTATGCCTAAATATTTGCCCAAGGGCGCTCTACGCAAGAAACGCCAGCCGGTCAAAAAACTGGCGAGCGAATACGATCTCTCTAGTGCTTGAATTATATTCAATGAAAATTTCAGGAGACATAAATAATCTTAATCCTTATAGCTAGGCGCTCGGAGCATTCGCTAGCATTCCATTGCCAGCTGCATTATCAACGCCACATTTGCGTTACTCTGGGTGCATCATAAGTAACAGTAAGTGAACCGGCCACAGCAAAACCATGCCTCATTATCCTTTCCTTCCAAGCTGCCAAGCTAACCGGCCGCCCGGCCCACCACCGCGATATGGAACAACACTGGAGTGCGCCATTTGCCTACGGCAGTGCCCCACCGCGCCGGGGCTGTTTGACAGGTCACCCGCACCGTGACCTCGCCACCCCCCCCCCTCCCCGCCCACCTCCCCATCGGGCCCAGCTCGGTAGTGACCTCTCCTTGAATTTGACATGGACTCGACTAAGGCTCAACGCCATCTAGTTACGTCTGGAGATCCTAATAAGATCCACTGTACAGTGTACATAGCGCACCACCCTATTTTTGAAACCAGCTGTACCCTCCGTCCATACATCAACATCTGCGTTGCTCCGCAGGAATGCGTTGCATCGGCTGGGAGCACGACTAAAAATGCCATTTTTGACAGTGTTTGTCCTGCCAAAAGGAACTAAAAAGACATTGGTGTTCCGAAACGATCTAGCGGGCACTAAAATAGGCATATGTTCTAAAAGAAAGGGCGAGTTGATGACATGCTGATGGACATTCCGAATAAATAAAATGTCATGCTGTGCACGACGAGCCGCTAGAGTCCCTACTTTGAAAGCACGTAGGAGATCATTATATAATATATTCCAGTGAGGCGTCCGCCACGTGACAACGACTACTCAGCCGCATCAAGAACTTGTGCTGAACGCGTTCGATCCTTTTCAGATGGGTAGCAGCCGCTCCATTCCAAACAATGCTACAATACACTCTCGGAACGATTGTCAATTCAGCGAATTCAATTACAGCGATTATCAATTAGAGCGAGGGCCAGAATCAGCGAAGCCAGTCTGAACGAATATATTGCGGTTATTTGGGAGACCAATTGAACTGATACAGTTACAGCGAAACTGAACTCAACGTGAACTGAGTAGGGGAGAGTGGGGCAGAGAGTGACCTGTGACGTCATTGGTGACCCCGAGGTCAATAAAATTGGAGTTTCCTTGACAAATTTGATAGGGCTTTGGAACACCAATTGAATTTTGCGGATCCGTCCAGTATTTTCGGAGATACGGGGAGTGGGCAAAAAATAGCTCCCCCACCACCAGGTCGCGTTATAAACGGGCCCCACCAGGCCGCGGGCGCCTGAAGGCCGTGCCTCATCCCCACCACTCGCTGCCTCCTCCCCACCACTCGCTGCTTTCAGATTACGACGGTGACCCCACCAACAATGCGGTGACGTTTTCTCTGGAGGACGGGACCGGCACGTTCAACCTCACACCAGCTGAGCAGACGTCCACACAGCCGGCCACCTACCTCACCCGGCTGGTGTTGAACAGGGCACTGGACTGGAGCCGGCAGACCGAGTACCAACTCACCGTGACGGCACAGGTGGGTAATATCCGCACCCGGCGGGGCTCGAACCCGAGACCCCTGGATCGGCCACCCAGTGCAACGGCAGGCGCTGGTGGACGCAGGCACATGAGGCCATAATTCTTCCTTGAGCACTAAGCAGCCTCAGATAAGCTGGCCCGGTCACTGATAAGCCAGAAGCGAACCAGTGGATGAAGACACGCCCGTCGACCACGGCAGCCCAAAACATGACCTTCCGTGCGTTTTGTTCCTTGCACTTAGCTGTGACATTCTGGAATCTGTTCACAAGCCTGTGATCATTTTAGAGCGGACATTGTGCTCCTTTTTTCAAGTGTCCCCGAATCATACGGTGGACAGGCGCGTAACCACCACTGGGGACACTGGAGACCGGTCCTTAGTAACTTTTGGGTTACTGGGGACCGTCCCCAGTAAAACTGACGACCTCAATTTGCTTAACCCTCGCCCGCACATGCCATTTTCCCATCCTAGAACGCGCATGGGGGGGGGGGTTGCCACCCCCCGCGCCATTTCATTCTTGTTGGAGATAGAGCTTCGCGGTAAGACCAAAAAGATTCTTTAGGAAGAGACAAATCCAATGACACCCAGTTTTACCTTCTCAGGTCAGTCATTGACCTTCCAGGTCAGGTCAAACTAAAAAATGTTGCTGTGTTGGGTCACCGTTGAATATCAAGTGCGCTGCTTATCATATACCGATGACGATGCCATTTTCTGGTGCCAAGCCAGCTAGAACCTCTTCGTCACACTACCCGACCAGGTTTTTGCTGCTGAGGTCATTTCAGGTCAAGTTAGGTCAAGGTCAATGATATGTGTTTATATGTCTGTGTGTGTCTGTGTGTATACAGATGTGTGCACCGATTGTTTATGTGTCCATATTATATGAAATCATGATCTGAGAAGCTTTTATCAAAAATGCAGCCAAAAAAATCACGAACAGTAAATTCAGCTTGCCTAAAACACAATTATTTTAGATGACCTAGGTTGACCTTAACCCTGACCTTGACATCTGTGCATCGTCGAACAACATGTTCCATGATAGGTGGGAGGTAAGATTGTCAAAAAAGGCCGAAATCAAGGTGTCAACAGCTCACAAGGCCCATGGCCAACGCAATATGTTGAGAATTGGTCATTTGGGTCATGACATGAGCTGAAAAACAGGGTCATATCTCCGAAAGTAAAAACTACAGAAACTTGAAATTTTCAGTGAACATTAACCCTCGCCCGTAAACGGCGATCTGCCACCTTCGCCCATGCAGGGGGGGGGGTTGGTGCGACCCCCCCCCCTTGGCGTTTGAAAACGGAGCGTCGTAGAGCTTAGCGGAAAAGACCAACGGATTGCTCTCGCCGAGATCTCGCGATTGGTGGTATATTTTTTGGTCCTAGGTCAACATTTGACCTACTTTTGACCGGTCAAAGGTCAAATTTTCGGAAAAATAGACTTTTTTCAACTTTCGGCGGCGATTGCGGCAAAATGGTGGGAGATATCGACTTGAAACCTTCACTATCGTGTTCCTTGATCAATTCTCTATCGTTTGGTATGTATTTCGTTTCCCTAGCTCTAAAAATGGCGCGTTGGGAGCGCCGGAAGTCGGCAAGGTCACAGTCGGCGGCAGAAATTCGAAAAATCAAAATTTAAATTTTTGAAATCTGATTGTATTTTTGGATTTGGGAGGTCCATTTGCTCCCTATAGAAGCTAATATTGCTGCATATTCCCATTGAGGTGACAAGAAATAGCAAAATAGTGGTACGGGCGCTTTTCAAAAATAGTACCGGACGCTGTTCCTCTTGTGACGTCATAGCTCCGTGACCTGACCTGACCCGGTCAAGTTTCTTATACCATATGATAGCCAATACTTGCCCCAACATGCATGGGAAGTTTCATCACGATCCATCACCCGATGTCCGTACCACCGGCAGGAAACCTCGGGCGTTGGCACTCAGTTTGTGAAAATCCGGCCGGAGGCTGTTCCCTTTGTGACGTCATAACTCCGTGACCTGACATGACCCGGTCAAATTTTTTTATCAAAAGATGCGCAAGGTTTGCCCCATAAGGTACCCAAAATTTGGCGGCGCTGCGCGCCGCCGTTTTTGCACTATTTCCGAAAAACCTCAGGGGGGGTTGCACCAACCCCCCCCTACATGGGCGAGGGTTAAGAAAGGATAGAGGAGCAGCTATACGAAAAATCAGGCTTCTAGCTTACAAAATGTTGAGTGTAGAGCAGAAAAACTACCTGGGGGTGGTAACCCCCACCCCCATGTGCGGGCGAGGGTTTAGCGAAATATTGTCTCTAAATCGACGTGAAGAGTAATATGTACTCAACGTAAGATAAAACTATGGATGTTTTGTTTAACTAGCAGCGCACGGGTGGGCCTCTCAGCCAGCTTCGCCATGGTGGGGGGGGGGGCTTTTTGGCCACACCAGGTTATCTCGGAAAGTAACAAAGTAAGTTAGAAAGACGAGGTAAAAAGCAACAGATAGCTCTCTACAGTATCTTTCAGAATTACCCACATCATTTTTTGACCAGGTCACTGCTGAGGTCACTGCAGGTCACCAAAAGCAACATTTTCACGAAATTGTGTTCCCAATTTTGACAACTTTTCACAAATCGGCGCATAAGACAGGAACCAATAGAGCTGCAATGCTGCGGGAAAGCGCATTCGATAGCGCTTTCAAAGGCCTTTCTGATTAATGCTCTCAGATTTGACCTAAGGTCAACGCTTTAGCTTCCAGGCTGGCGTTTTTTTTGCGGAAAAGGTTTTTGCATCATAGCTTTGGACTTGTATGACGCTGATTTTACCGGCATCGCGTTTGTCTCATCGAGACGCGTCGAATGAACTATAAGTTGACCTGAAAAAGGTCAACTTTAAAATTTGACCCCTGGTCCAGATCACGGAAAAGGTCATGGACTCATGTTGCATGTCATTTGATTGGTATTGTTGAGCTGAACACATTCATGATGTTTTCAGAGCTCTAGCGTGTTTCTACCAAAAGTTGTGTAAACACACTGTTGGAGATGTTTATGACCTGAAATGAGCTGAGGGGCATAGAGGGGTCACAGATGCAATTTTCCGGTTCAATGTGCCATGTTTACCCGTGTCACGGTGTTTGAATGTCTTTTCGGCCAAAAGAAGAGCATTTCAATTTTCTCCCAATGATCTATAATGGAGAGGTCGTAAAATTGACCTGACACTAGGTTACCGATGTGAAAACTTTGAGATAGGTATACGATTTTTTCATACTGATTTCCTCAAGTAAAGGCTCGAGTTTCAAACTTCTGGGGTGTAAACTATAGGAATGACAGAGTCACAAAGTTTTAGAGGCATGGTTACTTTATTTGCCATGGTGACCTGACCTTAGGTGACCTGGGGCCAAAATTTTACACACGATGCGAAATTGAAGCATCATAAGCTATACCAAGTTTCACGGCGGTGCGCGCCGAAGTTTACCTTACACGCGCAAAAAAGCTGGCAGGTGTGCCCAAAAACGCCCCCACCCTCCCCCCCCACACACACACATACACACACTCCGGCGAAGGCTGATCCTGAAATATCATATTTGGTCTTCGCGGCCCTCCATGTGGTCCCCAGTAACTTCAGACTCGTGGTTACGCGTCTGACGGTGGACAGCCGTGCGCTTCAGTGAGCCGTTTCCCACGACCACCCAAAACGCCTGCGTGAAAAAAGAGCTTACCCGTGTTGTAGGGGGAGGCATTTCATGTCCGCACATAAGAGAAGTTAGGTGAAGTGTGGCAGTTTGAACTACATCAACAGAAATTCCCAGAATCTACTTCGCGTTTTAAAAATAATATTCATTATGAAAGACTCTGTAGTTGCGAAATAAGAAGCAAAACACTTTTGCGGAAAGGCCGCTGGTCTCTCGCTGGAGCGTTTCCGACCAGTGTGCGGCGCCCCTCAACAGTTACTGGCGACCTATACTACATATAGCAGCCGTCCCAGGCAAGCCCAAGGACGACCCTCAACAACAAGTGTCCGAAGAATTGTCTGTCCTGGAGTCCACCAGTGACGTCATATAACTGTGACCGCCCTGCTACAAGGGCTGCTCTCTGCCTGTCCTAAATCCACCAGTGACGTAACTATAACTGTGACCGCCCTGCTACAAGGGCTGCTCTCTGTGCATCCTGAAATCCACCAGTGACGTCACTATAACTGAAGCCTTCCTGTTACATGGGCTGCTCGCTCGGTGTGTGCCGCAGGACCGGGGTGGTCTGAAATCCACCAGTGACGTCATTATAAATGTAACTGACGTGGACAACATGCCTCCGGAGTTCGGCTACACCGGTTACACTGCAGAGGCGCTCGATCGCAAGGTAAGAAATAACATACGTGTATGCCATACCTGTGTGCCATGCCATTTGAGTGCACGCGTGGAATCGTGGAACTCCCCCGCTGATGGTAGCTGACTAGGGACGTCCCCCGGCTGGTGGTAGCTGACTATGGACGTCCCCGGCTGATGGTATATAGCTGACTACTGTTAACGCCAGACCCCTTGAGACCCTAATTTTTCGCGATTATTTTTAAATGCGTGGAGGAATTTCAACCAAGCTCAGGACATGGCCGTTTCAAGACAGGCCGAAACTTTTACAATTTAGATATTTTATCGCCATTTCAATATTTCAGGCACTTGTCATTGACTCGTAATATTAACTGTTTTTCCATCCTGGATAGAGGCTTTCTACGTCATATGACATTAGGCTCCGCCCACGACTGCGGCATTGACCCGTGCCCATCAGCGACCTCTGTACAAACGACATCCCTGCCATCTGTGAAGGTCTATGAATTTCGCTGACGCTTCACGTGCTATGAATTGCATAGCAATTCATAGCAATTGAAGTCAATTGCAGCAGACGGTCAGGTAAATGCTAGGCTCTTGTTGACTCTTGTACATATATAGGACCAAGAGGACCATCACTCCTCAACCTACTACTCAGTCGTGCTTCGAACAAACGTTAACGATTCCTTAAAAATACGATTTTCGATGTAGGGTATCTGTTTGAAATACGAGCGAGCCGTATGATGTGAAGCTCAGGCAATTAACCCGCGCCGGGCCGGTGCTCTGAGATTCCGCGCCGGGCCGGGGGGGTGTCTGAACACCCCCCCCCCCTTCTAACTCGGCTCCTGGGCCACGTAGCGACACGCGGTAAGCGGCAATCGAAAGAACGTCCAAAATAAGGACGAAAACACTTCGGTCATTTTTTTGGGTCAGGTCCAAGGTCAGGTCACCAGAGGTCACCAAAGGTAAAATGTTGACTATTTCAACATTTTGGAAACTGCCAACGGCTATCTCGGGAACCGATAGAGCTACAGCGCCGCAGAAAAGCGCATTCGATAGCCCTTTTACAGGCCTTTCTGAGTAATGTTCTCAGATTTGACCTCAGGTCAACGGTTTAGCCTCCAGAGGACAAAAACTCCAAAAATAGCCGTTTTTACGAAAATCGGTTTTTCGGCGATAACTTTTGACTCAAAAGAGCCATGACATTAATTTTGCCAGCATCGTGTTCCTCTCGTCGAGACGCGTCGAATGAACTATAATTTGACCTTGAAAGGTCAACTTGAAAATTTGACCTCAGGTCAAGGTCATGACCTGACCGGAAAAGGTCATGTTGCATATCAGTCGATCCGCAACGTCGAGCCGAACACATCTAAGGCGTTTTAAGCGCTCTAGGACGCCTCTATCAGAAGTTATTAGCGAAAAACTGTTAGATTCTGTTCGTGACCTGAGATGACCTCTGGGACATAACGAGGGGTCACAGTTGCCATTTTCTGGTTCAGTGTGTCAATTTTACCTACATCTAGATGTTTGAGAGTGTCTAGAATGGCGTTCGTGCAAAACAGACGCTTTTCAATTTTCTCCCATTGACTTATAATGGAGAGGCCGCAAAATTGACCTGACCTTAGGTCACCGATATCAAAATTCCGAGATATACATTTTGTAGATACTGTTGCTCTAATCAATCGCTGAAAGTTTCAAGGCAATCGATCAATCGGTGTAGCTATGACGAGCATTCTTATTTTTTTCTGAGGTGAGGTCACTTGGCGTGACCTGGTGACCTGACCTAAGGCGACCTGGGTCTGAAATTTTCACAACATGTGCGGAAAAGATGTACGAACAGGTGTGCCAAAAACGTTTGGTTTTTGGTTTTTGAGTTTTTGAGATAACGTTTTTGGTTTTTGAGATATCTGCGAAAAACCGCAGGGGGGGGGGTGTTCAAACACCCCCCCCCCCCCGGCCCGGCGCGGGTTAACTTATTATTGCGTTGTTCGATGGTTGCATAGCGATGTACAAATCGGCAGCTACTTGGTGACATCCGACATCCCATTATCGCATTATCTGCAACGCCATAGGCTTTAAATACAGGTGAATATTTCCTAACCTTATGTCAGTTATATGCCATCTGCCCGTCATATGCAGCTTATAAAAAAAAAATATCAGCGAACATATCAGCATTGTAGAAGTAATGCGCATTGAGCATTTATGACTCCTTAGTCATCATGTCGCTCTCTGGGCACTGTCAGTAAAGACGCTACGCACAACTCCGCCGGCTTTCGGCACCGCTCGACCGTCGCCCGTCCCCGCTCCCCGCCACAGCGAGAGTGACCGCGCGCCGGCCCGAAACCGCCGCAGGCCTAGACCACAGAGGCGGGGCTTAGCTGTGACGTCATAACGTATCACAGACTGACTGGTGATAGCCTCTACACACCGGATGAAAATCTTGCTCGAAATTTAACATTACGAGTCAATGACAAGTGCCTGAAATATTGAAATGGCGATAAAATATCTAAATTGTAAAAGTTTCGGCCTGTCTTGAAACGGTCATGTCCTGAGCTTGGTTGAAATTCCTTCACGCATTTAAAAGTAATCGCGAAAAATTAGGGTCTCAAGGGGTCTGGCGTTAACAGTAGGGTCGTCCCGGCCGAAGATAGATGCATAGCGTCGTCGCCCGGCTGATCCCCGTGTCCCGGCAGGCGCTGGGTCCGCTGGTGGTGAAGCCGGCGACCATTTCGGCCACGGATCCGGACAGAGGCGGGCCGCTGAAGTACACGCTCCTCGACCTACCGTCAGGTCAGCGCGCGTGACGTCACCGGCGGCCGGTGATCTGAACGGCGGCCCAGCTGCGGAGCGGCGCAGGGGGAGGGGGGGGGAGGGAGGGACGAAGGGAGGGAAGGAGAGGGCAGGCAGGCAGCAAATTACATTTTAAATACCAGTTTGGAGATCAAAATGATGCTACATTTAAAACTTATCTTGAATTGCATCGGATAAGTATTTCATTTTTTGCATTGATAACATGGTGGCAAAGTCACCCCATGTGGCCTGCAATTCACTTGGAAGAATCGCCACCAAAATTTTTTAGCTAAATTAAGTGACAGATGCCAGTTTTGTTGGATATGCTAACTTAACAGCCTTGTCATGAATGATCAACCATTCCAAGTTTAAGCATCACAGTTGGTCTAGAACATGGTTAGATAATAGAAAGTTCGGACATCTTCAAATTTGACCATTTCAATGACTCCAATAAAATGGAGCCCACTAGCCCAGTTCTGTATTAAGTGGTAACTTATCTCTCAGTGTTGGTTATGTTGGAAGGCCTATCAATTATCTTTCATTTGTGCATACAAAATTATTACATTATTCGTAAAATATCGCTGGAGATCACCCTAAAACATTTTTTGAGAAGCATGGCAAAGTCACCCAGCATGGCAAAGTCACCCCCGTTTGCGGTACCAAAGCTAAAAAGATCCTCGAAAAACGCAGCATAAAATTTTGTTATGAAACAGACGCATGGATATGCTAGATGTCACGTGCAAAGGTCAAGTGTAATCAATAATCAGCGCGTTTCAGCCGCGGGTTGGGAGCGCAAAGCGTTTTCCAAGCGGGACGCGCTTTCGACGCGGGTTGTGAGCTGAATTGCAAGTGAAAACTCAGCGAACGAAGCGTTTTCCGCGAGTTAGATGCGTTTTGCAAGCGTGTGCTGTGTTCCGGTTTTTAGGCTTTCCAATTTTGGAAGTCTTCCATTTTTGGAAAATGCATACCCATTTATGAAAGGTCCTTCCAAAAATTTAACCCGCGCCCAGATGGGGTCTGCCGAGCAACGCGGTCTGATGGGGGGGGGGCATTTTGCCCCCCCCCCCTCAGATCTCGAGCACCACGCAACATACCGACAAGCGGTAAACGGTTTTGGATAGCCCCAACGGGGAACTACCTTGTGACCCAATTTCATTGACCTCGGTCAAACCGATGACGTCACAGGTCAGGTCAAAGGTCGATTTTTCACCGTTTACAGGCATTTCAAGAAATGCGTTGTAAAATCGTGTAAAATGCATTTCATTGAAAATCATCGATGGGGAAATGTTCTTCAAACACATATTTTGTTATTTGAGGTCACTGATACCAGGTCAGGTCACAGAGGTCAGGTCACTGGGGGTCACAATATGAAAGTGTCGTGTGATATATGTTTTATGGTCCATTTTACATGACAAATGCGATTATGTGGGTCAGACAGACTTAAGGGCCAGCTTAGGTCACGTTTTGGTCAAGGTCAGGTCAAGGTCAGGTCAAGGTCAGGTCAAATTAGGTCAAATTTCAAAGTTGATATGTTTGCATAAAATGGGTATCGATTCGATGCAGCTTGTCACGGGGAGTTCAATGGTGGTCTCCGTTTTGCGCTACGAGGTCTAGAATTGCTAAAAATTGAGTTCAAAAATTTGACGTCATCAATTTTTAACAGTTTTTTTCGCTATAACTTTGCCAAAAAAGAGGTATCGATCTAAAATTTGGTATGTATATCGAAGGGTGCAGGGACTATCACTGTTGGCGCCGTTGTCGCCTGGCGATGGTAACTTTTAGTTGTCTGAGCGTTCGACAGATGGCGGTGTGATTTTCGGTTGTCCATTTGCTATCGATTTATTGATATGTTTATTTTTTGGTTGGTGCCTTGTGTCTTTTGGTTTATTTTAGGTATCGATTTGTAATTTAGTTTTGTATTGTGTTTCGCGGATATAAGTTTTTAGGATTTTGTTCGATGTACTACTACTGACCGGTGACCTCTACGGTCACGTGACCTGACCTGCCGGCTGCCACGTCACCCTTCTGGGTCAGCGGAGGGGCGGCCGGCGGGGCAGCGCCCATTCTTGGTTGGCCAGTCGCGGCGGCGTTAGCGTGCCGCGTATCTGATGGGTTTGTTCGTGTTTGGCTTGGTTCAGCCGTTCGACGTTTGGAGTGCAAGGGCGCACCGTGTAGGTGAGTGAGCGATTTTGACCTCGGAAATTAGTTCATGTTTGTGAGATTGTTTGCCGATTTGTTTTTCTTTGCTTTGTTGTGTCTGCGTATTCGTTTGGTTGGTGTTCATTTGGTCATATGTTAAGTTTCCTTTGTTTCGATTCCAGAAACCGCTACGCTTTGATCCGTTCTGTTTGCTGCTCTACGAGCAATATATGGTCAGCACAGGCGGAGAGCGCGTTTCACTACCGGTCGGCGCGAGATCCGGGGCCCTGAGGTCGTCGGCGGCTACAGTTTCTACACGCGCCAGTTTCTACACGCGCCAGTTTCTACACGCGCCAGTTTCTACACGCGCCAGTTTCTGCGCGAGCGGTATCTGCGCTCGCTGGCTGGTCTTCGGCTGCTCGGCGCCAGCTTCTGCGCGCGCTGACTGGATCGTCGGGAGCGCGCAGTTTCTGCGCGCCGGCTGGATCTCGGACGCGCGCAGTTTCTGCGCGCGCTGGCTGCGCTATCGGCGCTGTCCTACGGACGCGCGCAGCTTCTACCAGCTTCTACGGTCTGCAGTGGCTACCGTGGCTACAGTGTTTCGCCCTGCAGCAGAGCTCGACACGTGCCGACTGCCGGGCCTCTGCGCGTGTTTCAACGTGCTGAGTTTCTGCGTGAGCTAACGTGCGCAGAGTTGGAGTCGGTAAGTGATCTGGGTCTGGTTTGGTATGACCGTGGGTTTGGTTTGGTTTGACTCACCTCTGTGAGTTTGGACCTGTGAGTACCTACTGTCCGGGGGCAGTTTGGCCTTGAACCGGGGGCAGTTTGGCCTTGAACTTTGGACTTGGACTCGCGCCAATTCGCTCTTCCTGGGTTGGCTGTGTGCCAGGATTGGACTCAGTTTGGCTCAGTGGTATCAGTGAACTCTGGCTCAAGTAAGGATTTTGAGTGCTCTTCAAGGGAACATCAGTGGCCAGTGGGGCTGTTGGGGTTAGCTTTAAGGTGTTACTGTGTCACGCATTTGTGTGTTTAGTGTGTGTTGTTGTTGTTAGTCTGTGTGATGCATTATTAGGGTAAGGTAGCTAAATGGCATCAAGGGAGGAGCTCTCCAAGCTCAAGTCCTCAGAGTTAGTGGAGGAGCTCAGCTCTAGGGGGCTTTCGACTTTGGGTAAAAAGGCGGAACTTGTTGATAGGCTATGGAATGTTGTCAAGCCTGTTGATGATGAGCATGATAGTGTAGACAGGGACATGTCTCAGCTAAAGGGAGATGTAAATCAGGAACAGGTCAGGATGGCAGCAGGTCAGTTGGCTAGCAATACTTTGTCTCAAAATCTGTCAGGTTCTGGCTCGGAAGCGTCTCAGTTGCTCATTGCAAAGTTGAGGAATTTGAAAGAGATGGAACAGCTTGAGGAACAGGAACTTAGGATTAAGATGAGACGTCAGCAGTTAGATATAGAGTTAAAGCTGGCTGAGTTGCCCAGTGGAGAGGTAAGTGAGGAAGTGATTGACTCATTGAGGATCCAGACAGACAACCAGGTGAGATCTCCCCGTTCTGATGAGACATCCGTGCTGAACTCACAGATGCAGAGGATGTTGTTGCCACCTACTGAGATTGAGAAATTTGATGGTAACGTCATGAAGTACAAACTGTTCATCAGGTCATTTGAGGCTAGAATTGTGTCACGCACGACTGACGATGACGAGCTCTTGCACTACCTTGAGCAGCTGACTGTGGGAAAACCGAGACAGATTGTTAGGAGCTGTATGTACCTGAGTGAGGGTGGTTATGCAGAGGCCCGAAGGCTGTTAGATCAGAGGTATGGCAGCTCACACAGGGTGGTCGATGCATACGTGCAAAGACTGAACGATTGGGGCAGGATCCCTCCAGGTGACTTAGAGGAGTTAGATAGGTTGACCCTGTACCTGACTGAAATCAAACACGCAATGACTGACTTGGACGTTGCAGGTGAGCTCGAACACCCGAGAACCTTGAGAGAGGTGGTTGACAAACTGCCTGGCTACTTGAAGGATAGGTGGATGAGGTTAAGTGATGATATCATGGAAGGTGAAGGGAGGATGGTGAGGTTCAGGGACTTGGTCGATTTTTTGGCCAAGGAAGTGCGCGTTAAGAGAAACCCAGTTTTTGGTAGGTCCTCGGAGAGCAAACAGGCTGCACAGAGGTCAAAGCCACAGGTCTCTGGTCGCATGCAGGCGCAGTGCAGTGCGACTGCAGTAAGCTCAGGATCAGGTGAGAACAGATGCAGGTTCTGTCGAGGTAATCACTTCCTTGATGACTGTCAGGAGCTGAAATGGAGACCGATGGATGAGAGGAAGCAGTTCATTCAGACTCAGAGGTTGTGTTTTGGTTGCTTGCATGAAGGTCACACTGCCAGGTTCTGCAGGAAGCGTAGGAAGTGCAGCATCTGTGGTGGTCTGCACGCTACTCTCCTCCACAGGCAGGGTGAGCAGCCACCTAAGGCTGAGCAGGTGAGACCCAGTGCTGCTCCCAGCAGCTCAGTTCAGGTTAGCAGCGGTGGAGTCACTGCTGACTCTGGTCAGAGAACAGGTACTCTGATGCCTGTGGTTCCAGTGAGAGTTGTGTCACCCTCAGGGAAGACAGTGGAAACTCTTGCCTTTTGTGATAGTGGCAGCTCTGGAACTTTCATGAGTAAGAGTCTGGCTGATCAGCTTGGGATGTGCTCAAAGTCCACTACCATTTCTGTTGACACTGTGTGTGGATCTGGGAGTGAGATTTCCACATCTGTGATGGAGGATGTGAAAGTTGGTCCCCTGAAAGGTGAAGGTCTGTTCTCGCTCCCTCCAGTGTTCACTCTTGGCCGCATTCCTGTGTCCACTGAGGATGTGTGTGACAGAGTTGAGTTGAGTGCTTGGCCACACCTGTGTGGTGTGGAGCTGCCGGAGACTGGTGTTGATCTGCGTGAGGTGGATCTACTGATTGGTGCAAACTGTCCACAGCTGTTGGTGCCTGATGAGGTGAGGAAGCCTGAGGGCGACGGGCCGTGCGCTCTGCGCACCCGCCTCGGGTGGTACGTGATTGGACCCTCCCATCGGTCGGCTCGTGATCCTGTGGGTCAGCACTCTGTGAACCGGATCGGCGTTTCGCGTTCCGACATTCCTGGTAAGGTCTCTCAGGCTGATCTGTTCGTTCAGCTGTACGATCAGGATTTCAAGGACGCAGCTGATGAGACTGAGAGTTTGTCCGTGGAGGACAAGGAGTGGGTGAGCATGGTCAAATCTAAGCTGAGGAAGGATGAGATGGGCCATTTTGAGATAGGTCTCCCACTCCGTGATGTCAGTGACTTGCCGGATAGCTACTTCACAGCTAAAAGGCGCTTGGAGCCTCTCAGGCGACGCTTGTCTGACAACCCCGATCTTCGTGATGAGTATGTTTCTGTTGTTCAGCGACTGTTTGATGAGGGCTACGCTGAGGTGGTCCCAGACGCTGAGGTTGAGACTGGGGAAAGGGTTTGGTATTTGCCGCACCACGGTGTCAGGCATCCAGAGAAGAAGAAACTAAGGGTGGTTTTTGATTGTTCTGCAAAAACTGACGGCCTGTGTCTGAACGATCTGCTGATCAAGGGACCCAACCTCACCAACTCACTTGTTGGGGTGCTGCTTCGATTCCGCCTGAATCCTGTGGCGTTCACGTGTGACGTGGAGTCGATGTTTCACAGGGTTCGACTGCCTGCTGCTGATGCGAACATGCTGCGTTTCCTGTGGTTCAGGAACGGCGATGTCGGCGGTGACGTGGTGGTCTGCCGCATGAAATCGCACATCTTCGGCGCGGTGTCTTCTCCCAGCGTCGCAGGGTTTGCACTGAGGCAGTGCGCTGAAGAAGGTAAGGCCGAGCATCCAGAGGCTGCTAGGATTGTTGATCAAAATGTCTATGTAGACGATGCACTGGTATCGGCTTCATCAGTGGACGAGGCTGTTCGTTTGGCCAGCGATTTGAGACAGTTATGTCAGACAGGCGCATTTAATATGCGCAAGTTCATGAGTAACAGCACAGAGTTCCTTCGGAGTATTCCGCGTGAGGACAGGGGCAACAACGCGAAGGATCTTGACCTCCAGGCAGAGTCGTTGAAGCCAGAGCGTGCTCTGGGCATGCTGTGGTCGGTTGAGGATGACACGTTCCGGTTCCGCTTCGCTGACAGGCGCAGACCAGTGACGAGGCGAGGCATTTTGTCCACAGTCAGTGCCTTGTTCGACCCACTGGGCATCGTCGCGCCAGTCACCTTGCAGGGCAAGGTCTTGGTCCAGAAGCTGTGCATGATGTCCTGTGGCTGGGACGACGCCATTCCGGCGCCCCTAGAGGACGAGTGGTCTGAGTGGTTGGCGCAGGCCAACCGCCTCGATGCGGTCAGCCTGGACCGATGTTTCGGGGCTGCTGACGGTGAGGTCGTTCGTCAGCTTCACGTCTTCTCGGACGCCAGTGAGACTGGTCACTCAGCAGTGGCGTTCCTGAGAACGGAGACGCCGGCAGACGACGGTGGTGTCGTGTGTACCGTGCGCTTTGTTATGGGGAAGGCTTTGGTGAACCCTGTGAAGTTCGTAACGATCCCTCGTTTAGAGTTAGCCGCGGCCGTGGTGGCTACGAGGCTGAGGGATCTGATCGTGAAGGAGTCTGGCCTTCGTTTCAGCAGCTCGTACCTGTGGACTGACAGCACAGTCGTGCTGAAGTACCTTCGTAACAGGACGGCTCGGTTTAAGACTTACGTGGCAAACCGAGTCACTTTCATTCGAGACAGGACGTCGGTAGAGGATTGGAAGTACGTCCCGTCTGCTGCCAACCCGGCAGATGTCGGATCACGTGGATCCACTCCAGAGGACTTGGACATGTGGTTGAAGGGGCCGGACTTCCTTTCAGCGAGCGAGGAGAGCTGGCCGTGTGAGCCGGGGCGCTCAGTTGATGATTCTGACGATCCAGAGATCAGACATCCCTCACCTGCGACTGTTGTTGCAGCGGTCGCTGAGGTTCCTCAGGTGTCGGCTGCAGTGTCGGGTCGCGAGCAGCCGTCCGCGACTGAGAAGCTGCTCAGTCACTTCTCGTCTTGGTACAGACTCAAGAAGGCCGTGGCATGGTACATACGTTTCTTTCAGGTGCTCAAGGGAGACTGCTCTCTCGGGCGCGCGTGATCCGCGATCGGGGTCTGCGCGCTCGGGGAGTGGGGTTGGGGACGTCTCTGAGCGTGGACGATCTAAGGTCTGCTGAGCTGAACATTCTCAGGTATGTTCAGGAGACCAGCTTCCCCGAGTTTTATGATCGTGAAGGCACGGTAAATGTGAAGTCGAGCTCCCTCAAGGGGCTGAACGTGACGCTGAAGGACGGACTGTTGGTCGTAGGGGGTAGGTTGAGCCGCTGCCCAGTTGAGAGCAGCGCCAGGTGTACTGTGCTCCTACCGAGGAACCATCATGTGACAAGACTGGTAATGCGTGACGCTCACGTGTCAGTGGGACATCAGGGTCGTGAGCACACGCTGAGTAAGATCCGAGAGAGATTTTGGATAGTGGGGGTGGGACCTCTGGTCAGGAGCTTAGTGCGATCCTGCGTGACCTGTAGGAAGGTTAACGCAGCCCCAGAGCAGCAGATGATGTCAGATTTGCCAGAGGACCGGGTGACGCCGGACACGCCAGCTTTCACGTCGGTAGGTTTAGATGTGTTCGGACCAGTGATGGTGAAAAGGGGTCGCCATGAGATCAAGCGGTATGGTCTTATGTGCACCTGTCTGGTCACCAGAGCCGTTCATGTTGAGGTTCTCCAGTCGTTAGAGACAGACTCACTGATCAATGCGATTCGCCGCATTGTAGCGCGTAGAGGGCCGATTCTTAGGATAAGGAGCGATTTGGGCACGAACATGGTAGGGGCCAACAATGAGCTACGGGCTGAGCTCGAGAGTTTAGATGTAAGTATGCTGCAGCAGTTCGCTCTGTCCAAAGGGATTGAGTGGATCTTCAATCCACCTGCTGCGTCTCACTTTGGGGGATGCTGGGAGCGATGCATCCGAACGTTTAGGAAGGTTTGGAGGTCTATGCCGACTCAGAGACTTGACGACGAGGGACTGAGCACACTGTTCTGTGAGATTGAGTCAGTGCTTAACAGTAGACCGCTGACACACGTTTCCGATGACAACGGGAACCTTGAGCCGCTCACGCCCAATCACCTGCTGCTCTTACGAGGCGGCGGTGAAGGCATACCAGGTAGGTTTGCTGACGAGCAGTTCTCCGCCAAGCAGTGGAGAAGGGTCCAGTACCTCGCTGACCAGTTTTGGATCAGATGGAGGCGCGAGTACTTGCCGACCTTACAGCGGCGCCAGAGGTGGGTATCTAAGTCTAGGAACGTAGAGCAAGGAGACGTCGTATTACTGATAGATGAGGACGTGCCGAGAGGTCATTGGCGCATGGGCAAGGTGACGCAGACGTTTCCGAGCAAGGACGGTTTGGTGAGAAAGGTGTCCCTGAGAACTGGTGGCACGGTTCTGACGCGGCCGGTGCATAAGCTGATAGTCCTGCTGCCGACTGCTGACCTGAGCCTGAGCTAAACTGCGATCGTCTGGAGCCGACTGCGGCTCAGACCTGAGTTACCGAGTGTTGTCGCGGCGCGGTGATAGTTAAGTGTTTTATTCGGTGTTTAGTGTTAAGTGATGAGTGTTAGGTGTCCTCAACCCTGTCGGTTGAGCGGGGGCAGTGTTGGCGCCGTTGTCGCCTGGCGATGGTAACTTTTAGTTGTCTGAGCGTTCGACAGATGGCGGTGTGATTTTCGGTTGTCCATTTGCTATCGATTTATTGATATGTTTATTTTTTGGTTGGTGCCTTGTGTCTTTTGGTTTATTTGAGGTATCGATTTGTAATTTAGTTTTGTATTGTGTTTCGCGGATATAAGTTTTTAGGATTTTGTTCGATGTACTACTACTGACCGGTGACCTCTACGGTCACGTGACCTGACCTGCCGGCTGCCACGTCACCCTTCTGGGTCAGCGGAGGGGCGGCCGGCGGGGCAGCGCCCATTCTTGGTTGGCCAGTCGCGGCGGCGTTAGCGTGCCGCGTATCTGATGGGTTTGTTCGTGTTTGGCTTGGTTCAGCCGTTCGACGTTTGGAGTGCAAGGGCGCACCGTGTAGGTGAGTGAGCGATTTTGACCTCGGAAATTAGTTCATGTTTGTGAGATTGTTTGCCGATTTGTTTTTCTTTGCTTTGTTGTGTCTGCGTATTCGTTTGGTTGGTGTTCATTTGGTCATATGTTAAGTTTCCTTTGTTTCGATTCCAGAAACCGCTTCGCTTTGATCCGTTCTGTTTGCTGCTCTACGAGCAATATATGGTCAGCACAGGCGGAGAGCGCGTTTCACTACCGGTCGGCGCGAGATCCGGGGCCCTGAGGTGGTCGGCGGCTACAATCACATTTATTCCGTTTTTTTTTTCGAAATTCGAAAAGTTTTTGGAAATTCTTTGAGTTTTTCTAAAGAAATCAATTTTGTTTAGGGGTCAAAATCCCAAAATTTCGAAAATCTGAGATAGCAGTTTTGTAGCGCCGTCTTTTCTCTACACAACCACTTAAAGAACTTTAAAATTGTTTGTTAACTGTAGAATTGGTGAGCGTTTCAAGATGTCATGTTTTTGCTCATTTTTACTCGAACATGACCTCAGTTTGACCTCAATAACTCCTGACCTGAGGTGACCTGTGACTTGAAATTTTGTGTAAAGGTGTCAAATTGATGCCCGGTAAGGTACCCAAAACTTGGCGGCGCTGCGTGCCGCCGTTTTCTCGCTATTTAAAGGTAGTGTGCCAGCTTTCTTGGACCATATGGAGTTAATGACCCGGATATGGAGAACCGGATTTTTAGAACTTATCCATACCTTCAAAACTTATGGAAATGTCTTAAATTCTTCAAATTTTGAGTACCCCAGTGCAAAATTCGCCCCGACGGGTTGTCGGTCGTACCCCAACCACATTTCACACCACTATGAACAATAAATGCACACACTAAAATCGCTATTACCGATAGGCTCATCCAATCAAGTTTCGATAAACCCGTTCATCATCATCTCCTGCGGTTTCGAACACGCCTGTTAGGTGGCTTCTGATGCTCGTCGAGGTCGGAATTTCCAAATACGCGTGGTGCGT
Organism: Amphibalanus amphitrite; assembly: GCF_019059575.1. Lineage (NCBI taxonomy): Eukaryota > Metazoa > Arthropoda > Thecostraca > Balanomorpha > Balanidae > Amphibalanus > Amphibalanus amphitrite. The sequence continues at coordinate 164,398 of NW_024882915.1, forward strand.
CGGGCCGCACGCTCTGACTTCGGCCAAGAAAAATGCGTCAGCTGATCATTGTCATTTCTGCCACTTGCGTGTGGTGTAATGGGGTCATAACTTAAGAGACGCTGTTTCATATCAATTATTTTACATAAAATCATATTTCAAACCACAAATTAATGTTCGACAGCCAAATTTAAGAAACAATACCAATACAGGCTTACAGTTTAAGGCTCGACATTGTGTTGTCTACGATTAGACAGCTGATAACTCATTCCCGTACGTCGTATGGTCGTAACACTATAATGACCTTTGCTTATTGTCACAAGTGCGCCGCATTCGCGATTGTTGCCCGACGCCTGTTTGCAGGTGAGCCCACTACAGTTGTTATACATATCTAAAAACCGATAAACTTTTAGGCGAAAAAGGCACTATTCCTAGCCCATTTTTGATTTTTTTTTTGCGATATTAGGTAAAAACAGAAGCTTCTTATCCTAGGAAAAATAAAACGGGAAATCTTTCAAATGTGGCACACTACCTTTAAGAAAAACCACAGGGGGGGGGGCCAAAATGGCCCCCATCAGGGCGCGGGTTTTAAGGCTTCCAAAAATGGAAGATTTGACCCCAGTTTCCCCCACTGAGCTGCGCTGACACGCCCCGAATACCCGGCCGGCGCTGGAGCCGGAACGGCACGCGATTGGTCGGCGCTGGAGCCGGAACGGCACGCGATTGGTCGGCGCTGGAGCCGGAACGGCACGCGATTGGTCGGCGCTGGAGCCTGAACGGCACGCGATTGGTCGGCGCTGGAGCCGGAACGGCACGCGATTGGTCGGCGCTGGAGCCGGAGCGGCACGCGATTGGTCGGCGCTGGAGCCGGAACGGCACGCGATTGGTCGGCGCTGGAGCCGGAACGGCACGCGATTGGTCGGCGCCGGGCGGCCATGTGACAGGTCGTGCACTACGTCACATCAGCCAGACAAAAGGAAAGCAACGACAACATGATAATAATGCGTTGAACAGTGCGCCGGCGCTTACACACTCATCAAACAAAACTGTGAGATAGGAATTATACCATTTTCAGGATTTTCATATCAGAGTTAGCTCTTGCCGACTTTGCGATGTGCCGGTCTATCAGCAGTATATTTTGTTTTCTTCCCAGTCAGTGCTTGCACGCCGTTTGTAATGTTTTTGTTTGTGTTTGTGTTTGTGTTTGTGTTTGTGTTTGTTTCAGCCAACTGGGCCCGGTACTTTGCTCTGGACGCAGACAGTGCAGCCCTCTCCTTGGTGAAGGAAATTCCCGATGACGTCACCACGCCGTCTGAAATATCCCTTATTGTAGAGGTCAGTGTGAAATATCCCTAATTGTAGAGGTCAGTGGGCTGCTGAGATTTCAGTGGGCTATTAGAAGGATGAAGACTATCCTGTTGCTTATTTCTATCAGAAATAGACAAATAGACCGATATGTATTCGGGCGTGGCCCTTTCTCACTGGGCCACGCCCGAACATATATTCGGGCGTGCCCGAATATACCATAATTGATATTTTTGGCATGAGTCTAGACTGTGGTAAATGTTATGCGAGGATGTACAGGACGATGAATCGTTGAACCTTTGACCTATTTAGGTATATAAATGTTGACATTAGCCGTTTCCACGACGGCCATCTGGTACACGATTGGTGCACATCTGGTACGGATTAAGTGCAGATTTGGTCAAATCAGGTTCAGTGTGTCTCTTAGCAGCTATTAGCTAGGGTTGCACTAATTGCTTATATGCCTGCTTTGTCATATTATCAGAGAGCATCACCGATTAACCCTCGCCGGACCTATCGGTTTTCTACATACGCACCTGCCAAGTGGGGGGGGGGGCGGGTAAGAACCCCCCTCGCCGTTTCGCCCCTGGTGGAGCTAGCGCGTCGCGGAAAAAACGAGCGTGTGCGCCGTTACGAGACGCAGAGATTTGTACTCCATTTTAAGGTCCTAGGTCAACTGGTGACCTGAGGTCAGGTCAAGTGCCCCAAGATACGGTTCAGTTTTTGTTGAATAACTTCGCAAAAACGGCCGCAGAACCACGATTTTGGCAGCATTGTATTTGTCTCGCTCAGGAGCGTCGAATGACATACTATTTGTTCGGGTCAGGTCACTTAGGGTGTTGACCTCAGGTCAAGACCAGGTCAGCACCCCCAGGTCACGAAGTTGGTCGAAAGAGGTCATGTCGCATATCGTTTGATTCGACAGGTCTTCCTGAGTCCATTGGTGGCTTTCCCGACTCGCTAGCTTAGTTTGATCGGGAGTTATTGACGAAAAACTAATATGACCTTGATGACGTCATAAATGACGTCATGCAAGTTCAACATTGCAAAAGTGACGCATCTAGCCTTGCAAGGAATGCATGAAATCACGATTCTGTGGGCTTGAGATAGTTGAAGATCGTTCCCGGCGCCAGAATAGCAGTTTTCATTTTTCCCCATTGACTTATAATGGTGAGGTCACGAAAATGACCTGACCTCATATGACCTTTAGGAAAAAAAATCCGAGAAATACAAGCTGTGAGACTCATAATGGATACTAGATCTTGCAAGTTTCATTTTCCTGTGACATTTCCTCTGGCAGTGAGGGCGTTGCGAAGTTGCGACATCTGAAGACCGTGCAGAGGTTCACTTATGACGTCATAGGTCAGTGACCTGACCTGACCCGAAAATACGGTTGGTGTCAAAAGATCCGGCTTGAATCAAAGGTCAGGTATGCCAAGTGTCAGCTCTCTATCGCCAGCGTGTTCGGGGCTATCGTGAAAAAACCTATGGGGGGTCGGGTGCCGCCCCCCCCTCGGCCGGCGAGGGTTAAAACACTGAAATAAATTCACAAAAGGAAGATATTTGCTATAAAAGAAATTAGGTGCAGATTTGGTCAAATCAGGTGCATTCGCCGGATAGCCCGTCGTGAAAAGGCTAATATGTAATGCAAGATTAAAACCGAGCGTACGTACTGTATCATATTGAACTGTACCTATATTGTGCAACCATTTACATATTATATTGCTATTTGTCATTACCGAAATCTAGACCGACGCCTATTTTGGAAGTGCATGCAAAATATCTGTGAGTGATTTAATTCAAAATGTTGGATATTGCCTCACGTGTGTCACATACGTCTCTCTTGTTTTATGGTGATCTTTACCACTGAGGAAGGGCCACACCCGAATATATACTGGTTTACTTTATATTTTTGATAGAAATGAGCAGCAGCTTATTCTCCATCCTTCTAATGATCTTATTAACAATGCTCAGCACACCGTTCAACTGCCTGAACTTCTGTGGGCCAGTGAGAGGTGACGGCGGTCTGCTGTCAGAGTTCAGTGACCTGGTGGGAGAGAACACTGGTCTGGTGACAGAGTTCAGTGACCTGGTGGGAGAGAACACTGGTCTGGTTAAAGAGGCCATTCACCTGGTTATACGTTATGCCAATTGCTATGCCAATTTTTATATAACTTGACTACGGGTCATAATTCAACTGAACAGGCTATAATTCAGTTTTTTTTTGCTTACATACACGGTGCTTTTTTTGCTTCTATACACAGGTTGTTTTAATTGAGTTCAATGTAACCGACCATAGGCTATTACACAGACGTGAGCGCGTCGGCTGGCTGCGGGCGGCCGATCACTAGGTTATGTTGTGTGTGTGCTTGCTGTTTGCTGGTTGGACAGTTCCAGATGGCACTGACCGTGCTCCATTGGTTGTTTGTTGGGCAGAGCCAGGAGACGGACGGTGAGCTGTTTGTGTCGCGCGCAGTGCTGGCACTGACGGTGCTCTGTTGGTTGTTTGTTTGTTGGGCAGAGCCAGGAGACGGCCGGTGAGCTGTTTGTGTCGCGCGCAGTGCTGGCACTGACCGTGCTCTGTTGGTTGTTTGTTTGTTGGGCAGAGCCAGGAGACGGACGGTGAGCTGTTTGTGTCGCGTGCAGTGCTGGCACTGACCGTGCTCTGTTGGTTGTTGTTTGTTGGGCAGAGCCAGGAGACGGACGGTGAGCTGTTTGTGTCGCGCGCAGTGCTGGCACTGACCGTGCTCTGTTGGTTGTTTGTTTGTTGGGCAGAGCCAGGAGACGGCCGGTGAGCTGTTTGTGTCGCGCGCAGTGCTGGCACTGACCGTGCTCTGTTGGTTGTTTGTTTGTTGGGCAGAGCCAGGAGACGGCCGGTGAGCTGTTTGTGTCGCGCGCAGTGCTGGTGGTGCACCTCACACCGCAGGAAGGTAACGTAGCCCCGACTGCTGCAGCCGGAGCCGCCAGCTGGCACCCCGCTGACACGGGGAAGGGGCACCTCACCCCGCAGGAAGTAACGTAGCCCAGACTGCTGCAGCCGGAGCCGCCAGCTGGCGCCCCGCAGACACCGGAAAGGGGCTCCGAACACCGGCTGACTGATCAGCGTTCATCTACAGGCGCTGGGGACGAACCTCGTATACTTAGTACTTAGTACTTTGTACTTAGTACCTTTAACGACACGCAGTGAATGAGTGAGTGAGTGTGAGAGAGAGAGAGAGAGAGAGAGAGAGAGAGGAGAGAGAGAGAGAGAGGAGAGAGAGAGAGAGAGAGAGAAAGAGAAAGAGAAAGAAAGAAAGAAAGAAAGAAAGAAAGAAAGAAGAAAGAAGAAAGAAAAAAAGAAAGAAGAAAGAAAGAAAGAAGAAAGAAGAAAGAAAGAAGAAGAAAGAAAGAAAGAAAGAAGAAAGAAAGAAAGAAGAAAGAAAGAAGAAAGAAGAAAGAAAGAAAGAAAGAAAAAGAAAGAAAGAAGAAAGAAAGAAGAAGAAAGAAAGAAAGAAAAAGAAAGAAAGAAGAAAGAAAGAAAGA